>NW_025827157.1:0-1834 GCF_002878395.1 Capsicum annuum | reverse complement strand
CCGAGCAACTTAGAATGCAGCTACTTGAATCACAACTGATTGTATCTCTTCTTAATCTGAGCAGTGTTTGGAGAATTTATACAACTTATGAAGCAAGAAAAAGTGAAGGCATAAGTCAAAGAATCCATCGCATTGTTTCTCGTTTTGCCATAAATCAAGTCAGAGCAATCTGTCGCGCTGCACCTCTTCGTTGCTATTCTATATGTGTGTGTGTGCGCGCACGCGCGCTAACTTCTTAAGTTTTGTTCAAGGGTGTGCCTTTGTCTAGTCCTAAAGACATGTTACATTTGGTTTGTGTAATAATACTCTGTGTTTGGTATTCATAATAGTACATTTGTTTGTCAATAAAGCTTCATCAGATTTGACTCATATTTCTGAACAGGTTCATGAAAACGTAGGCCCCGTTTGGCCACGAAATTATAATTTTTCGGAGTTGGAGTTGTGTTTCGCCATGAAAATCGTAGTTTTCCCTACTATTTTATATAAGGACTTGTTAGAGTTTCTAAGGTAATGAATCGAAGTCGAAAATGGATCAAGATAGCTTGTTAGCCAAGCCGATAGGCGAAGGCCTGTAGGGTAGAAAGGTTGTTTCCGATAGAAAGCAAAAGAAGCAATAGGTAGTAGTATGACAGCATTTTGGTTATTTTCCTGATTCTCGACTTGCATACCTTCTTATCTAGAGTCAATATGTCATGCTTTGTGTAGTCATCTCCCTTGGTTCTTCCTCGACTTACCTCTACCTTACCTAAAACCTACTATAGTCATCAATCTCTCGCACCTCCTTACAAGTGCATCTGCATGTCTCTTCACGTGTTCAAATCATCTCAGCTTCGTTTTCCTTATCCTGTCCGCCACATAGATCACTCTCACCCAGTTCATCTCAGCTTCGCTTTCCTTATCCTGTCCGCCACATAGATCACTCTCACCCAGTTCGATAAAACTTCGTTCCTAAAACCTCTACCTCTACGTCAGTTCTTCCTCGACCTACCTCTACCACTCCTAAAACCTGCTATAGTCGACCTCTCACACCTCCTTACAAGTTCATCTGCATGTCTCTTCACATGTTCATATCATTTCAGCTTCGATTTCCTCATTCTGTCCGCTACATAGGTCACTCTCACCTAGTTTTATAAAACTTTGTCCCTAAAACCTCTACCTCTACCTCAATTTTTCCTCGACTTACCTCTACCTCTCCTAAAACTTGTTGTAGTCAACCTCTCACACCTCCTTACAAGTGCATGCATATGCATACCTCTTCACATGTCCAAATCATCTCAACTTCGCTTTCCTTATCTTGTTCGCCACATCAGGTCACTCCCACCTAATTCTATAAAACTTCGACCCTAAAACCTCTACCTCTACCTCAGTTCTTCCTCGACATACCTCTACCTCTCCTAAAACCTGCTATAGACAACCTCTCACACCTCCTTACAGCTTCATCTACATACCTCTTCACATGTCCAAATCATCCTAGCTTCGCTTTCCTTATCCTGTCCGCCACATCAGGTCACTCTCACATAATTCTATAAAACTTCGTTCTTAATCTTATCTCTTCTAGTATGCCTGCATATTCGTCTAGGAAACAAAAAGAAACTAAAAAGGGAAAAACTTTAACAAGCCAAAAATGATGAATGTAAAAAAGTGAAGACTAGGATAAAGATAGGTGGCTACAAAGGTAAAAAGAAGAAAAGATATGGCTACTTCTTAAAGTATTTATTTAGATTTTAGCATCCTTATTGCCTTTGCATACAATCCAACATTTTGCCCTCTATATTCCAGGCATAATTATTAATCTAAACTCACATTTGTTTAATCCTTTCTTAATCACTTTTTA
>NW_025827156.1:0-1537 GCF_002878395.1 Capsicum annuum | reverse complement strand
GAGTAAGTGTTTCTTAATATAAACACTTGAAAGTTTCATTCTCCCACCAATGTGGGAGAATTAGTAAACTTTTTCATTTTTTTAGTACACTTTCCATTTTGAGTGTTATTCAATATTTTTCTCCACTTGGTTGCTTCAATTTTCCATTCACACTTTTAATTTTGACCCAACATGTTCTTAGCGCCAGCCTTCAACGTGTTAATAATCTCAATTGAAGATTTTGTAGAGTAATTCCTATGAAAGAAGGTGATTAATTTACTAACTTGTAATAAAAATAGAGAATAAAAGAGGCTACTAACCAAAAAGATGGGTTTAGAAATTACCATGCAACTTTAAATATGTTCAAGCTTTTCATTCAACTTGTGTGAGCTATTGAGATAATTTTAAAAATTATCTATTGTTCTTCAAGAAAAATAGGACTCTTGGTCATCTGCAACACACTGAAGATCCATGAAAAATTAAACTTTACTAAACCATATCATCATTAATTACTATGATAAAGATAGAATGAAAATTTAAAATTCAAAGAGATAAAGAACTGCATTTATTTGTAATTTATTGAAAATAAAAACAAATTAAGACATTAGACTGCAAGGACAAGAGATATATAACTAATTCACAACATGTAAAACACAAAAATTAGGAAGACAAAAAAAAGAAAAAAGGAAGAAGAAGAGAGATCCCTTGGTTGTATCGCTTTATTTATGTACTACTCGTGCATCAAATTGATATTTATATATATGTAATGGTTGAACCTAAGTAGAAGTTTATTTAATTTCAAATAAGGAAAAATTATAACACCCTTTCTATATAATTTAAGATTTCTTAACTTTAAAAATTATTTAAAAAATTAAATAATAAGAGAAACTTTCTTTTCTTTCCTTGTTTGATTTAAAAAAAGCATGTTTAGTTTGTTAGTCGACATAGCTCTATTAAAAAAAAATCGATTTGAACTCTGTTTACCATGTATCTAGAACTTCTTAAATATTATTTCTCCTAATTTCTTAGCATACATATTTTTTCTTACCAAATTTTAAGTTAACTAGATCAAAAAGGACTTTAATTACTTTAAAGTATTAAATATTAGAATAATAATTTAATGACAATTAATTGGAGGAAAAAAATGAAAAAGATGACTTTGTCTAAAGTGGAGTCTTTTAATGAAGGATAAAAAATTCAAACAATATTTTTATGGCCCTTCACACTTCTAATATAACTAGTTTAGTCGTATGTGCTTTGCGCGTGAACATATTCAATGAGTATATAATTAAAAAATTAAATGTTGAATAATGTTAAGTTACAAGATTAAAAAAGATGGAATTTCTTTTAATGAATATTGTAGATCATATTTAGCTAGATGAATGAATAATTGAAGAAACCATGTCATATAATATTCCGACAAATAATGCAAACCTCTACAAATTTTCATTCACAACATTTATCTTAAAGTTATACTCACAAGCATCTAATAGAGCTATAGTATTAGGTAGGAGTGGACATATTTTGATTTAAACCAAAAAATCAAATCAAAATTTAA
>NW_025827155.1:0-1130 GCF_002878395.1 Capsicum annuum | reverse complement strand
AATAAGTGTTATATATTTCTTTTTACTTGTCTCTTAAACTACAAATTCTTCTAATATATAAAATATTTCTGAATTTATTAATAAAATTAATTTAGTAAAATTTATCAATGTCAAAATTTATTAATAAAGTTAATTTAGTAAAATAAACTTTTAATAAATATTTTCTTAATATTTGTGTCAAGTCAATATATACCAAATAAAAAGAAACGAAATAAAAACACTTGATAAGATTTTACTTTGGCCAAACTCATTGATAGGACCTCAAACTTGTCTCGAAAATTCACTTAGACCCCTCAATTAAGGTTTGTACCTATCAGGCCCCTCAAGTGCTAAAATTGGTACCTATCAGGCACAAAATGTTGATTTGGCAAGGAGAGTGTGTTACATTCTCCTTGGGCGCGTGAACAATAGATTAAATAATATATATTTTTTTTAATTAAAAAACTTATACTTAAATTATTTTATTAATATAATTTTTAATCAATAATAATTTTTTTTTTTTTTAAAAAGATCCCCACCTCCTTCCCCTCGCCCCACCCCCACCCCCGTCCGTGTCTTCTTCTACATCAACAAGAAACCATTGAAGATGGAGCCTTCTGAAGCAACAAGAAACCATTGAAGATTGAGAAATTAATTTTAAGCATCAAAATGGAGAAACTCCATTACCAATAAAATCAACAACTCTATGAACAACAACAAAATCACTAATCAATCTTCACCATTGTCAACAACATCAAAGATGTGAAAAAAAAAATCTTTCTTTTCTTACAAAATCAGTTAAAGAATTTTTTTTTTCATTTATTAATGGAGTTGTTAATGGAGTTTTTGATTTAACAACAATTATGTGTGTGTGTGTGTTGCCGACTCTGTGTGTATAAACGATGGGGGAGGGGTGTGTGAAGAAGACGATTATGTGTGTTTGTGTGTTGATGATTGTTGTTAATGGAGTTATTATTTGTGTGCGTGAAGACGATGGGGGAGGGGTGTGTGAAGAAGACGACTGGGTCGGTGGGGGATTTTTTTTTTAAAAAATTTCTTTTTAATAATCAATTTTTATTTTTATTTTTTTAACTAATTTTATAATATTTTTTAATAATTTGGATCCTCAATGCAATTTTTTATTTTTATTT
>NW_025827154.1:0-1512 GCF_002878395.1 Capsicum annuum | reverse complement strand
TCAAACAACATGCAAACATACCACAAAATTACAATCATCAACCCATCAAATTAAGTAAAATGAATATAATGAGTTGAAGAATTGGACCTTAGAAGAAGCTTTCAAAATTGATGTATTATTTCGATTAAACCCGATAGAATACACGTCCAAAATCTCGACTGAACCTCACAAAATGAACAACTCCAGCTTCGATCTAGCCCTTTTGTTCCATTTTTTGCCAACCCGAATCAACAATCACGAAGTAAAGAGAAACCTGCACTGAATTTCGTACCCCGCTACTGTTTTGTCGAAGAACTAGAATAGGGGGTCGGTTTTTGCTTTTTATGAAGGATTTTAGGTTATTCTGGTCGGGTTTTGATGATAGTGACCATAAATGGTTGATTCGGGTATAAAATTCACCGAAAAACTCCAAATAATCTTGATTCTCTCTGGTTTTCATTAAACATTCTCCGATTTCTCTCTATTTTCACTCAAATCTCTTTCCTAATTCCCTTGTGATTTCCCTCTCATCCTCAAGTTTTTTATCACCGTCGACCCCCACTGTGTGCGTGGATGGGGTTCCCTTCTATTTGTGTTCTTGGTGCGTTGTATGCGCAGGGTATGGAAGAAACCAATTGTGTAGATGCTTATGTGATTGGTATAGCTGGAGCAAAGTATGTGTGTGTGTGTGATTCTCTTCTTTTCCAATGAGTGTCTTGAGTGTTTTCCGGTGAGGTGTGTGAATTGTACATTTTTGTTGTAGAAGAAAAAATGGCGTTTTATGTGTATGTATATGGGTATTGTGTAAATGGAAATAGTGAGGGGTCCTTCCCTTTTATTGTTACTATGTGCGTGCATTTGAGGAAAGAAAATGTAATCTTAGGCTGGGGTACACGTAGGTAGAGAGTGGGGTAAGGGTAGGGTAGTGAGGTGAGGAATGGGGTGATGATGTGTCAAAATTTGATTGAGAAGGGTTGTTAGTTTTTTCAAATTGGGATTATGCGGGAATTTAGGGATAAAAATTTATTTAGAGTTAGTTATTATTTGTTTCCTTATGGGAAAAGAGTAGAATGGGTGAGGGTACATGATAAGGCGAGCTAAAAATGAATAAAATTGAACTTCGAAAGGGACAAAATTAGGTGTCTACATCATGCCTATTTTTGGGTGTAAACACAATGTGTTTTCAGAAGAAAAAAAAAAGTAGAGAATGAGATCAAGTTTTGACCCGACCATTATTCAAGAAAAGAAACAGAAGGAAGAAGGACAACCAAGTTAGAGAGTCAAGTGAGGTCCCATTGAGGTTCCAGTTTGCGGCTCTGTCATTACATCAAAATAAAAATTACAAGTTACAAACATAAATAAAATTATAAAAATCCTATCTATGCAGCTTCTCTTGACTTTCGACTCGCTATTTCATCACCCTATTATTCAGGTGGGCTCCTGACTTGCAATTTCTTTACCCTGTTATTTCAATTTATTCACCCTGTTCTTCAGGCGGGCTCCTGACTTGATATTTTTCAATTTGTTGACTTT
>NW_025827153.1:0-2240 GCF_002878395.1 Capsicum annuum | reverse complement strand
TCCCCTGAACAATTGACATCCCCATGCTGTCCAAATATATTTGGTCTACACAAAGTCTTTAACATTCAATTAATTGTTCTCAAAATAGACTTCCTAGTTTAAAAATAAAAATTCATACAAATGTGACGGTATGACTCCCACTTCCCTTTTCTCCTTCCTTCCATTTACGCAGCCCTCTATTATGTGATAAGAAAGGAAGAAACAAATAGAAGCATAAAACAACAATAAAGCTAGAAAAAGACGTGTAAGTATATATAAGCCGGTGGGACTTATATCATTGTAAGTAGAGTTATTCATGAGTACAAAAAATACATTATGATCACCATGTCTGTACACAAAAATAGTACTCCTAACATATTTGACAAAACATCATTGTAAAAGTTACATGAGGATCACTACGGCTATACATAAAAGTAGTACAGTACTTCTACATACTACTTGAAAAAACACCATTCCAACTTCAAAATAAAGAGCTTTACCATAATAATAAGCCATATCATTATTGAAGTAGAGCCAAATCTTTATTGATGATATCAATATCACAATGAAGTTGGAGAGGAAGGTTTTCTTCTCTTTCTAGTCCATTTTTATTCAAATGAGGCACTTTGTAATTATTGCCGCCACTATCTTTCATCACCTCAATCATACAAAATTGTAAAGTAAGAAATACATGATTAAGTTGTGTCGCTTTCATTTCATCAAAAGATCTTTCCACTGCTTACACTAATTCATCAACATTTTTAGGGGCGTTTTGATATTGAAGACTTTGGATTGCTCTAAAAAAACAAAGATCCAAAACATTTAAATCTGGACTGTTCGATGGTTGAAAACACAATCTAATGTCAAATTCATCTTGTCGGGCAGCTTCAATAAATTCTAACTCATTGTTACCAATATGTGGCCTTGCATTATCTTGTTGTAAAAAGATAGGATTATTTGAATCGGAAGCTCACCATTTTACTCTAATAGCAGGAAGAACTTTCTCTATCAAGCAAGCTCTAGTGATATCTTTATTTATTGACTGAATGGGCTTTGTTTCCATAGTTCATGCTGTACGATTTTTGCTATTCCGCTTAGCTGGTTCCTTAACTACAAATGAAAAAATACCTATTTTTCAGAAAACAACTCAATTCTATTTTCATAAAATCGAGGACGTGCTACAGCAACCATAAACATAACCTTTGGAATAAAATTTTTACTTTTGTAAGAACGATACGGATCTGGCTCATGCTCTCCAGGAAGCAGGTAGTACATTTCAACTTTTTTAGACAAAAAAAAAACACTTTTCGTCGATACGAACATAATTAAACATATTCATAAACATGGGATTTATGTGGATTGTATTGTGATCAATCATTGGGAGGCAATATTGAAGTCGTACCTTTTTGTTTCCTTCGGTTAACTGAGGCTTGATGGAATTAGAATATGGCCGAAGAGTTCCATCTTTCACACGACAAAAGACGGTTGATTTTGCCATGTTCATCGCAAAAGCGAGAGATCGAATATTTGTTCGACGACAAAGTGGAATTTCTTTGACTTGATTAATGTCGACTCCAATCCGTTTTCTTCCAACTTTACCTGTAAGTCTTAAAGTCACATCTAACGAAGACATACCATTATCAACTGATGATTGACATTGTTTCGAAATGCGCTGAATAGTTCTTATTGATTTCTTGAACAACATCGCAGCTTGTGTTATAGATCCGTATTTAAGACTTCCTTCCTTACTTTCTTTCAAAAGAAACTTTGCAATTGCTTGACGTTCTTCTAATTTCAATCGTTTATTTCTGAAGGTTGAGTCAATAGGTACGACGAGCCTCATCTTTAGAGTAATGGCAAAAATAAGAGAGGAGATAATAGAAAGAATTTGGAAAGTATCCAAAACAAAAGAAAGGATACAGTAACCAGAAGATGCAAAAGAATATCTCTCAAATGAAAAGAAGATTTGGCACCACAAAATAACCATTTGCTAAAAATTCAAATGAAAAGTAGGTTTTGCGCCCAAAAATTGAAACCAAAATCAACTCAGAAACGTAACTTTTTCATGGAAAATCCGTACATGACGGCAAATTGGTCCTATTTTCTAGAAAATTGAATTTTGCAATAACAAATTTTTCTTAATTGTTGATAGAGAAAATGAAAGTAAAATTTTATATTAAAGTGATACACTGATTTGGACTACTTAACTCTTTTCAAAAGAGAGAGACAGTTATGTAGGTGGTGTATTTTTTTAGTAGATT
>NW_025827152.1:0-1189 GCF_002878395.1 Capsicum annuum | reverse complement strand
TCTATGGTTGAATCAAAAGTAATTTAAAGGTCAAATTTGGCTAGGATGTGTTCTTTCTCAATGATTGATGATAAAAATGAGTTTTTGAACTCATATACATGTATGTATAAACATATTTCCGTCCATAATATAATAGAAAATGACCAAAATGCCTTTAAAATTTAAATAATGTCAAATCTGTCCTTTGGTGGACTGTTTTGATAAGCTAAAGTATATCGACCATAACTCTTTGCTCCGGTATCGGATTTAGGGTGAAATTGGTATCGTTGGAAGGATAATTAAAAGGGATTTCATTTCATATAAAGTAGGCCAACCAATTCGTCTTGTACAAGGAGTTATGGTCATCTGAAGTTGACCCTTAAAATCTGTTTTGATAGGCTGAAGTAAAACGAGTATAACTCATTACTGAGATGTTGGATTTGGATGAAACAAATTTTATTAGAAAAGAGACTCAAAGATATTTCCTTTCATACGTCAAAACTCTCCCATTTCATTATATTAAGGGAGTTATGATCGTTTGAAGTTAACCTAAAAATTCAGCTAGCCTCAGTAGTTTGTGTGCAGGAAATTTTCATGCACATTTACTATTCCCAAATATCCCGGCCACCATTTTATAGTTTCAAAAGTGCTCGATTATATCTGAAATCTATCCATTTTCGGAAATCTTTATATCGTTGGAAAGCTTATTCAATAACATTCGCATGGAACCATCGATGGGCAAATTCTGGTATAAATAAAGTAAAATAAAAAAAATTAATTCCATATAAATAAGACCAATACACGTACTTGAATACGCCAATACACATACTTTAATATATGGCGTTACATCTTTCTCCCCTTTAGGACATTCGTCCTCGAATGTTAGTGTAGTTATTCAACCGAAACAAGTTCAAGTCCATCATTAATATTCACATCATCACATAAATACTATGCATATAAAAAAACTTACTTGTTAATGTTCTAACTCCGTTTCTTAAACTTCCTCTTCATCCTTGAATAAATGAGGGTACTTAGATTTCATTTCTTCCTCAGCTTCCCATGTAATCTCTTTCCTTTCACAGATGCTATCTCTTTATTTCTCATCTTCTTAACTTGGCGATCTAGAATAGCAATAGGCACTTTCTCATAGGTAAGATCTTCCGCAACTTGCACATCCTCAGTAGAAGTGATATGTGATGGATCTACGATG
>NW_025827151.1:0-1274 GCF_002878395.1 Capsicum annuum | reverse complement strand
AAAATCGAACTGATCGAGTTATTATTTGTTCAAACTCGATTTTTATACGTTAAATAGTAATAATTTTTTTTTTGAATTTTATTGTATTGTATAGTCGATTAATCTGTTTGTATATTCAGAATAGTGAAATTCTAATCTACTGATTTTTATTTGTATTGATTTTTATTTGTATATATTATTTGTGTTTGTATATGTTGATTATGTTTGTATACTTACAGGTTTGCATATATATTTTAACTATATTTTTTAGTTTCTACATTTGTATTTTTGTGCATTTTTTATTGAAATCAAATACATATATACATTTACGTAGAATTTTTAGCAAAAACATATACGTAAATACATATGTATTAGTTATTTGTAATATAATTATATCTTTTTTCTGATTATACATTTTGCCCAAATATGTATTGTTATTTACATACAATACTTCAAAAATGGCCACATTCATACAATACATTTTCAGTATTTTGATTACCTATATGTATATGTATATAGTTGGCATTTTTGTTATAGAGATTTTGTGTTCTATATATTTTTTTGGTTTTTGGCTTTCCATCCGGTGTTCGGTGTTCGGTGCCCGCATTGGAGCCTCGATTAATTTGGATCGCTCGTTGCAGGATCCATTATGGTGGCAGCGCTCCCAACAGAGTTTTCTCCATAACCTTTGTTGATCCCTCGACCTCTGGTTAAGGGTGGAGCATCCCCATCCACTGCACCATAACCCATGTGGAGTGTTCTATATGTTTATATATACATATGAGTCAGATATGTATTTCTATAAATAATATGCATATGAATCAGGTATATATGTATGTTTTGTACTATAAATACATATGTAGACCTGTATGTCTATTTATTTTGTATATTTTTGAATATGTATATGTGATATAGATATTTGTCTTTTTAAAAAAATAAAAGTTAGAGATAGAAAACTAAAAAAAAAAACACAAAAAAGTAGAAAAGGACAAAAATAAAAATGAAAAATAAAAAAAAAGTGAAAAAGAAAAAAAAGAAATAGAAATTTAAAAATAAAAGCAAAAAAAATAAAAATAGAAAAAAAAGAAGAAAAATATGAGAAAGGACACCGGGGCTCCAATGCGGGCACCGAACACTGGATGAAAAAAAAAGGAGAAAACAAAAATAGGAAAATAAAAAGAAAACTAAGAGAAAGGAAAAAAAAAAGAAAAAAGAAAAAAAGGAAAAAGGAAAAAAAAGAGAAATAGAAGAGAAAAAATAAAGTGGAAAGAAAAAATGATAAAAGAAAAAGAAAT
>NW_025827150.1:0-1854 GCF_002878395.1 Capsicum annuum | reverse complement strand
TACAAGTGGCCTGAATTCTCATGGAACCTAAGATATGTAGGAAACCTGATATCGAGGTCCGGCCATAACTCTATGAAACTCATGCAAAAACCAACTTCTTTCATATTCAAATTTGTGGTCGGATTAAAATTAGAAACGTCAACCTCCCTTTGCTCAGGGTTACTTGCATCCATCCTATCCAAAGGGAGGGAGCAGTTGTTGACATCTAATTTTTTCCTCCACGACTAAGTTTAATTTTGAGTTTCTTTAATTGTAAAAAAAATTATAACATTTATTTTGTCCGAATGAAAAAACTTTCCAAAATATTTATCTGAGTAAGTTTGTCATTTTAAGTAGCGAATATATATTATCGTATTCAATTATACAAAATTATATAATTTTGTTCCTTAAATATTTAGTTTTTTCAAAATATCAGATTTTAATCAAGCTTATCTTGAAATAAATTTAAATGATTAAAATCTTGATTTAAATATAATTTATTCTTGAAAATAATTTATTTAAAAAATATTTGTTTGATTTTATTAAATAAAGAAGATCGGAATTAAAGTAGTAATCAATTTGTTTCAAATTTTAATTAAAATTGATCAATTTATTAAATTTAACTTTAATTGAAATCAACTTGGCCACAAGTGCAATGTAATTTGACCAATTGATATTCAATTCGATGAAAAATTAAATAAATTTACCTAAAGTTTAATCCCATTTGGGTTATTTTATGAATGATTCGGTTTCTATCTAAATCCTTTTAATACTAGCCCAAATCCAACCGCAAAATTCACCTGCCCAGCAGCCCCAATAGGCCCAAAAATCAACCTAGTACACTTTTCCCTTAACCCAATGTCCAGGCCCAACAATTAGAGACCCAGCCAACTTATACAACAATTTCAACATCACCACAACAACAATTTCAACCCGACTTCATCAACAATAATCGAACAACAATGATTTTAACGATAGCAGCAACAATCAGTGACAACAGTGAAAGCCAGCAACCCGACCCCGAATCAGCTCCGATAACGGTGATAGTCCGACCGAACGGAAATGCGGAAACCAGTTATTGCAGAAACAATGTACAAACTAAATCCATAACCTAAACTGATGGGGAACAATAGCTCAGCCCTTTTTGAATTTCAAATCTGTACTTGAATAGTACAATTTTGGCTCATTCGATTCTTAACGTTATCCTCTTTTTGAAAATTCCAAAATTGCCCATCAATTGGATTCTCCCACATCTATAAGGCATAAAAATTCCATTCCAAAACTTTTCTATAAAGAGGGAGTTGCGAAAAATCAAAAAACAAGCATTGAAGGGGCAGAAAAACCTTTGAGAACAATTCAGTTCTTTTTTAGTAAAATTTTTTGTCTTCGCGAAAGTCAGCGGCTTATTGGCATTTTAGAGTCGATGACGACGACGTTTTCCAGTGGTTGATAGTCCGACACTAGTTCATTGTCTCGTTTTGCTGTCCTTAAAGAGCTAAATACACTCTTTTATTTCTTTTAATTTGATCGTTTCCTTCTTCATCTCTTTTTCTTTACAGTTGTTGTAGTCGTCGTCGTAATTTTATTTTGCTGGGAGTAGTTGCTGTAGTCGTCGTCGTAATTTTGTTTTGCTGGCAGTAGCTGTTGTAGTCTTCATCATATTTTTTTTTCCAAAAAAAATACTTGTTGTAAAGCATTGGAGGTCGTACGCTTTTGAAATAAAGATGATGTTTGACTGTGTTAATGTTATCTCCTAGTCGTTTGATTTGTGGTTTTTTAGTTGGGGATTTTGATTAGTCTTAACTCTCAGCCAAGAATATTAAAAAAAAAATCAACCTTTACTTTATGTCCAGTATAACATTGTGGATTTCTTGT
>NW_025827149.1:0-2763 GCF_002878395.1 Capsicum annuum | reverse complement strand
ATTTGAATTGAGATAAATATTTGAAATCAATGATATAATAATGATAATTTATAAATTTATATTTTAACATAATAGATCAATATATTTTATAGCATTTAAAAAGGAATAAATTTATGTATTTACTACTTTCCACACATGATTTCCTAGTTTTAAGCTAATGAAAATATGTTATTTTTTTTTAATCTAAAACCTATTATTTTTCACATTCTAATATTTTTTAAAAAATTATAATAATAATTATAAGATTCTCTTCAATAACCTATTATTATTATTATTATTATTAATAATATTATTATTATTATTATTATTATAATAATAAAAACTACTACTACCGCAATATTTTTTTTCTAAATTAAAATATTATTATTACGTGTCTTCTACTATTACTACTACTAGAATTCTATTGTTTCTTGTTATTACTACTGTTGTTGTTGTTGTTGCTCCTGCTACTGCTGCCGCCGTTGTCGCCGCTGCTCCTGCCGCAACTACCCAACACTACCACCATTATCGCCACCGCCATCACCACCACCGCCGCCACCGCCACCGCCGCCGCGCCGCTGCCACTACCACCACCACCACCACTAGGACTACCACTAACCATAACAACATACCAAGTGTAGTCTCACATAGTGGAATCTAAGGAGAGTAGAGTGTACGCAGTCCATACCACTACCTCAGGTGAAGTAAAAAGGCTATTTTTGATAGACCCCCGGCTTAGAACCAATAACAATATAATAAAAACAATACATAAATGTATATAAACTTGTACAGTATGCAAAATAAACTAAAAACGCTAGCTACAATATAATACTAAAACTATAAATCCGAAACCATAGACAACACTCAATATCTACAAACAAGAAACTTCAAACACAAATACAGAACACTCCCCTGCTATTACTATAACGCCCCAAATCTAGTACCTAAAATGCTACACGATGCTCATGATCCCAAAGGACCACAAGCTAATCCATGACTGATATCTGTACATGTAAACTGCATCATATACTGTATAATACGGAAACATAAACTGTAAGGCCATAAGGTTCAAAACTGTAACATAATTGATAAATAATAACATATGGTGGGGTATGAAATACCCAAAACAGCTAAAATACTATTTGAACATAATAGTATGAAAAGCTTCTAACTGACTAAACTGTCTGAATAAGGAGTTGATGGGACATGTCCCCAACTAACTCCATCTACTAAAAGCTAAAATTGAATAAATGAAAAACTCATAATATCATCCTCAAATGATGAGGACTCACTGCTAACTCTGATGGCTAAATACTAGAATGGTACTGGTGCTCTAGAGATCATGTCTCTAAACCTATAGTATAAAACACCATAGCACAAATGCTTCAGTACGACTGAATGTACTAGTATGCATGTGAGGTAAGCTAAATGAATAGGGTAATAAAAGACTGACTATCATAAGCGTAAGAATACATGCATGACATATAATAACTAACATTGATATCGTGTTAACATGATTACTGAATTTAAATATTGATAACATGAGTAATTGTATCTGACAGTCCTAAATTTTATAGAACTAACTGAGTTCTATAATGTTCTAAGTTAACTGTATCTGAAAATCCTAAATTTTATAGAATTATCTGAGTTATATTACTGAGACTAAATAACTGTATCTGACAGTTCTGATTCTATAACTGAAATTATGGAAAGTACTCATCTAACCGATATGCCCCTAATACGCCATTATGGCTGAGTTGGGGTCCAATCTGTAATTCTTATTGGAAGGGTGTCAATACTGTGCCACTGATAAAGACAAGTTGTGGGTGACCTTTATCTGATAGTTTCCCCAAAATAAAATGGTGGGGCCCTCATCTGACAGTGCATATCTACCTCATCAACCCTAACCTGATAGTTTTGATGTCTCAACCTATGCTGGCTACATAGTCCTGGACGCAAGGATGACTTCTAAGAATCACACCCTCATCTGATAGTGTGTGTTCCCATCCTTGGGTTCACTCAGTGCTAATTTTTACTCCCATCTGATTAGACACTAAACATGGATTACTGAACTAAATGGACTGAGTTTACTGAGTTTCGTTGACTGACAGATTATTACTAAGGTCTGATAACTGATTGAGATTACTAAGTTTTCCTAAGTCATGAGACTGGCTGAATTCTACTGAACATGTCTTGACTGTGAGTATCTTGAAAACATGGCATTGGAACTAGGCATACAGCTAAATTATTGGATAAAAGTACCCCCAGGACTCGATAAAAAGAAACTGACACAACTTGACATCCTTGAACACGTGACTAGAGTCCACAATTCATCATGAACTTGTTGGGGACTATTTCATGAGGCACTTGATTACCTTAAGTTAATACATGGACAAAAGAGCACATAATCATGGCTTTCTTACATACTTCTAGTATCATGAACATTTCATCAAACAAGCATAAAGCATAATCACTTAGATGAAAGTCATGTTAAACATGAGTAACTTGCATGCATTTAGCATTTTAACATAATTGAGTCATTATACATGATTTCAATTATACTAAGCATTTTATCAAACACCTTGCATGCTCCATTTAAGGCATAGGTGTGATCATCAATTAAATACAATAGTATTCCACAATTTAACTTCATTACATAAATATCAACTCTAAACTAACATGGTTTCATGAAAATATGGTAACGATTCAATCTTGGTAGTCATACAATCATAATAATATGAACATAATCACTTTACCACATAGATATCATGATATATAATTTAA
>NW_025827148.1:0-1666 GCF_002878395.1 Capsicum annuum | reverse complement strand
AGTCACCGCGACACGGAGCCATCGTGTTGTCCCACTGGTTGGGACCTAGAACTTCAGCGTGACACGCCACAATCACGCTAGGCAACTAGAATTGATAATTGCTGAATAGAGCCTCTCCGCGATGCTCCAAGCACTAAAATGATGTTGTTTTACAACTAGGACTTAAATTAGCCATAACTTCTTGCCCGGGTATCTGATTTGGGCGAATCTTATATCGAAGGAAAGCTTATCAAATTTTCCATATGATAAAATTTTGAAATTAGGGAAATTATATATGTTTACACTGATACTCACTTAGAAAGTCACTTCTCAATCTTTTAGGGTCGGAATTACACTTCACTTGAAATGCTCTAAGGCTTAGACTATGAGGAAATTATGCGGTGTCTTACATTGACTTAGTGGATAGTTTGAATCACCCAAAAAATATATTTGAAAAAGTTAATACTGAGGAAGAAGAGGCTGAGTGGGTAGGAGATGAGGAAATTTCTGAAGAGAGTGAATGGCTTAGTGGAGAGTCTTCAGAAGAGAAGGATTAGTTTGTATAGGTTGTATTTATTATGTATTGATTCCTTTATGATTTGTACTGTATATTTACCTTTATGTTCCTCGTTTAAGATTGATATGTAATATACTATTTAAGATTATTGTTTTCACTTTTTCATAATTTATATAGTAATAAAAATATTCTTGTCTATCTCGTGTTGTTGGATCAATTTGAAATATGAATTAGTAACTTGAAATTAGTTATTAGGAATGTTTTCTTATTTATTCATTTTGTAGGAACTAACTACTTGTTAACTTTGCATAATTTAAATGTCAGGAAGAGGTGACAAAGGTAAGGGGAAAGTTGATCCTACAAAACCAAAAAAGAAAAGACAACCTCCGCCTTATAGACGACCGACAGGAATTCATATATCTGAGTGTCGGTTTGCTGATGCGACAGCACGACCCTCATATTCTAGATCATCTCAGCATTTGGTTCCTACTCCTATGCATGTGGGGACACTTCATGGGTATACACCGACCCAATCTGCTCCTATCACTATGCCACGACCGTCACAGTACTATCAGACGACTGCTGGCACATCTGAACATCTACCATCATCGATACACTCATGTAGCAGTCACGCAACTTTGTACAGTGATTCTGTTGGATCTATTGGGTTGTCGAATTTTTAGCTTGGAGGCACTCCATTTGATGCTTCAGATCCGCCCATGCCAGTGCATCCACCATTACTTAATCCGCAGCCAAGAGATAGAGATAATTCTGGGAGGCGTTATCTTATTCCATATGCGACAGGGTAAGATTTCTAAATATAATAACATTATTCATTTTTTCATTACTATATTATTATACTCTATGAAATTACTGTTTGATCTTGTGTTGTAGGTTTAGGCCGGATGCTGGAATTGGACAAATTGCGAGAAAATGTATTTGTCAGAACTTCAATGGCTACTAGACCAGTTGGCAAAAGGTTCCAAAAATTGACAGGAAAAGAATGTTTCAAGAATTTAATGTAAGGATTTAACTTATCAACTACTTAACACTTTGTTAGAAAAAAAGATTGAATATTATATTTTTGTTTTTATTGTAGAAATTTTACTGGTGGGATGATGCGAATGCATGTCTTATAAAGAGGAACTTTTTCAAAAGATGTAGATCCAG
>NW_025827147.1:0-2266 GCF_002878395.1 Capsicum annuum | reverse complement strand
TAACAACAGGAACTTTAGTCCGTACATCTTAGTAGACACAAAATCAGCCACATCATGTTCCATGTTATTCCACCAATACAAGGTTTTCAGATCATGGTACATCTTAGTAGAGCCTGGGTGAATGACATACCTCGAAGTGTGCGCCTCATCAAGGATTCTTTCCCGCAGTCCATCAACATTCAGAACGCACAACCTACCTTGAAATCTCAGAATACCATTACCACCAATTTCAAACGACATAACCTTTTGTTGACCCACATCTTTCTTGTTTTGCATCAAGATGGGATCTTCAACCTGCTTCTCCTTAACTTCAGCACAAAGGGATGACTTAGCAAACTCATGAACAATCACCCCTCCATCTTCGGAATCTAAGAGTTGCACTCCCAGATTTGCAAGGCGGTGAATGTCCTTCACCATCTCTTCCTTCCTTTTTTCAACATGAGAGAGGCTGCCCATAGACAACCTGCTGAGGGCGTTGGCTACAACATTTGCCTTGCCCGAATGGTAATGTAGACTCATATCATAGTCTTTCAAAAGCTCCATCCAATGCCTCTTCCTGAGGTTCAATTCTTTCTATGAGAAAACATATTGCAAACTCTTATTGTCAGTATAAATATCAACATGCACTCCATAGAGATAGTGCCTCCAGATTCTAAGTGTAAACACCACGGCTGCTAACTCCAAGTCATGAGTGGGGTAATTGCTCTCATGCACCTTTAACTGCCTAGATGCATCCTTATCACGCTGCATCAATACACAACCAAGTCCCACACGGTACGCATCACAATAAACTACAAAATCATCTACACCCTCGGGAAGGGTCAAAACAGGAGCAGTAGTCAGCTTGTCCTTCAACTTCTCAAAACTGTTTTCACACAAGTCACACCACACAAACTTCATCTTTTTCTGAGTCAGTTTAGTAAGCGGAGCAGCTATGGAAGAAAAACTCTCTGCGAACCTTCTGTAATACACCGCCAAACCCAAGAAGCAACGAATATCGGTTGGAGTCGTGGGTCTGGGCCATTTTCTCACTGCTTCAACTTTCGGAGAATCCACTCTTATCCCGTCACTGGACACAATATGCCCCAAGAAGGCAATAGCATCTAACTAGAATTCACACTTAGAAAATTTGGCATACAGCTGATGATCCTTAAGGGTCTGAAGAATAATTCAGAGGTGATTGGCTTGATCCTCTTTACTCTTAGAATAGATCAGAATTTCATCAATAAATACAATGACGAACAAGTCAAGAAACTAATGGAACACTCTATTCATAAGATCCATGAAGGCTGCAGGGGAGTTAGTCAACCCGAAGGACATGACTAGAAATTTGTAGTGACCATATCACGTTCGGAAGGTTGTCTTGGGTATGTCTGAATCCCTAACTTTCAACTTATGATAACCCGAATGAAGGTCTATTTTTGAAAAACACTTGGCACCCTGAAGCTGGTCAAAAAGGTCGTCAATCCTAGGAAGAGGATATTTATTTTTAATTGTGACCTTATTCAGCTGACGATAGTCTATGCACATACGAAGGGAACTGTCTTTCTTTTGCACGAAAAGTACAGGTGCACCCTAAGGGGACACACTAGGGCATATAAAACCCTTATCTAGGAGATCTGCTAACTGTTCTTTCAACTCTTTTAGTTATGCTGGAGCCATTCTATATGGCGGAATGGAAATAGGACGAGTGTCTGGCAACACGTCAATACCAAACTCAATCTCCCTATCAGGTGGTATTCCTGGGAGATCATTTGGAAAGACTTCTGGGAATTCTTTAACTATGGGAAAATATTGAAGAGGAAGACTCTCGGCATTGGAGTCCTTAACTCGGATAAGGTGGTACAAGCAACCTTTAGAAATGAGTTTGCGGGCTTTGAGATAGGATATAAAATGCCCTCTGGGTGCTAAAGAATGTCCTTCCCACTTTATCACTGGTTCCTTTGGGAAAGAAAAAGTGACCCTTTGAGTCCTACAATCTAATGTGGCATAGCACGAATAGAGCCAATCCATTCCCAACATAGTATCAAAAGCAGCCATATCTAACTCTATGAGATCTGTCAGTGTATCCCGGCTACCAACAGTCACAACACAACCCCTGTACACCCTCCTAGCAACAATAGAATCCCCCACCGGGGTGGAAATAGAAAAGGGTTCAGAAATCACACTGGGCTCAAACCCGAAACCAACAGCCACATAAGGGGTCACATAGGATAAACTAGACCCAGGATCAAGTAACACATAAACATCACGGGAAAAGATTTGT
>NW_025827146.1:0-1560 GCF_002878395.1 Capsicum annuum | reverse complement strand
ATCCATTCTAATGTCATCACCGGAAATGATATGACCAAGGAATGCTACTGTCCTTAGCCAAAATTCATACTTACTGAATATGGCAAATAGCTGATGATCTTTGAGAGTCTGAAGTACTGTTTTGAGATGGTCTGTATGATCATGCTCACTACGGAAATAGACCAAAATATCATCTATGAAGACTATGACGAACATATCCAAGTATTGCTTGAACACACAGTTCATCAATTCTATAAAAGTTGCTGGGGCATTGGTAAGACCAAAGGACATAATTAAGAATTCAAAATGACCATACCGAGTACAAAAAGCTATTTTTTAAATGTCACATTCTCTAACTCTAAGCCGATGATAGCCGGATCTGAGGTCTATCTTAGAGAAATAATTAGCACCTTGAAGTTGATCAAACTAGTCATTGATTCTGGGAAGAAAATACTTATTCTTGACCATAATATTATTGAGTTGCTGGTAGTCTACACACTTCCTAAGAGAATCATCTTTCTTGTGTACGAATAATACTGAAGCACTTCATGAGGAAACGCTAGGCCTAATGAATCCTTTATCTAAGATATCCTTCAATTGTTCTTTCAGTTCTCTAAGTTCTGCTAGTTCCATTTTGTATTGCAGAATAGATATAGGCTGAGTAATTAGAAGAATATTAATGCCGAAGTCTATTTCCCTTTCGGGAGGAATACTAGGAAGATCTTTGGAAAGATATCTGAATATTTGTTTACAACTGGGAGTGATTCAAGACTGGGAGTTTCAGAGCTAGTATCCTTAACTCAAACTAGATGATAGACACATTCTTTAGATATCATTTTCTATGCCCGAAGGTAGGAAACAAGCTGACCTCTAAAAGCGGATACACTACCCTTCCACTCTAGGATGGTTCATTCAGAAACTGAAACTAGACTATTCTGTTTATGCAGTCAACTGTGGCATAGCATGAATAAAGCCAGTCCATGCCGAGAATGACATCAAAATCAGTCATCTCTAATTTGACTAAGTGTGCTGAGGTGACTTTCTAAGATATCATAATTGGGCATTCCTGTATACCTACCGGGCTATGATGGTTTTACCCACTGAGGTGGAGACTAAAAAGGGCTCTACTATAATTTTAGAACTGATTCCAAAATCGACTGCTATATAAGGAGTGACAAAAGAGAAAGAATCTCCTCGATAAAGCAAAGTATAAACATTCATATGAAAGATATGTAACATACCGGTAACCACATTAGGAGAATTTTTTTGATCTTGTCGGGACTAAAGAGCATAGAGATGATTTAGGCGTTGCCCACTAGTAGCACTGGAGGTGAAACCCTGCTGATTTGGGTGACCGAACTAAGCTGAGGAGCGATTCTATTGACCTTGAGGACCTGGCTGAGGATAGTCTCTAACTCGGTGGCTGATGATAGGCGAAATTACGCGCCTATATCAATATATTTTGCCCATATTTTAGCCTAGTTTCGAGAACTAATTATCTATTTCGTACACTTTTAGTCCTTTTTCCTGTAAATGAGCTAACAAATGTGATTAGGAAAGTTTCAGGTATAAATGATGCAA
>NW_025827145.1:0-1219 GCF_002878395.1 Capsicum annuum | reverse complement strand
AGTTCACCACGTGTAAGGGGACCAGGTCCTATACACACCAAATTATTAAATAAATAATATATAAAGAAAAGTGTTGTAGATAAAAGGCATACAATGTTTACGTGGAAACTTCCTTGCTCAAGAGAGGAAAAACCACTACCTGTCTCATAGGATATGCAACAAAATCCACTATCTTCAAATCAGTATGTGATTATAGTCTCCATTAATCACACGGATCCACCTCTTAATCCTTATCACCTTGTAATATTTCTATGACAAGTCTAGTGCAGCAACTCTACTACACCCTTTAAATCAACTAACTCTAGTTGACTCCCTGGGTAACTCTACCCAGAATAACAAACGCCATGATGAAGAAAACTTGACTAAACATCATACCAAAAGTGTTTCTAGAGAAACCATTTATGTTTGTTTAAAGATTCCAAAAGTGTTTATAGGTTCTTTGAGATACTAACAACATAACAAATGTAGTCATAGACGGTTCGATATACCCTTTTCCGGTCTCTATCATGTAAGACTACATTGGGTATGTTGTTGTTGTTGCTACTTTTCAAAACACTTATCATTTTATTTTTTAAAAAAAATTGTCCGGAATCATGCTAATTTTCTACAATAAGTACTTTTATAAGAATAACAACACACTTTTAATTCTCAGAAGTTTAGCCAAATAAGTTATAAGTTGAATATACATTTAAAAAATATAAAATTAATCAACTAGTACGCAAGGGTGTGACGTAGTAGTATTCAAGGAAGTTAATTCAGAGACTAAAGTCTCAGGTTCAACTCCCAGAGAACAAAAATACACTAGGTGGTTCTTTCATTTGTCCTAGCCTTGGTGAACAGGATTACCGGATATCTGTGTAAAAGTAATTGAAAGAGGGTAGCTAAGGTAATTAAAGACGGTCAAATTTGATGCCAAAAGCAAGAGTAATCAGGTACGACCTAACCCAATAACTTTAGTTCAAATCATGTAATTGTACAAAAATATTCACAAATTATGACCAAAAATTAAGTTCAAAACTCAGTTACTAATACCCAATATCTCTATCCTAGAATTTAAAACCATAAGGGTCATTTGGTATGGGAGATGGGATAGACAAAGTTATCCCATGGATCAGTATATCCCATGTGAATAATTTCACATCATATATATGAAGAAACTTGTCCAATCATTATTATATATATGGTGGGATCAGGGACTAACTAATACTCCTAACCAAAT
>NW_025827144.1:0-1170 GCF_002878395.1 Capsicum annuum | reverse complement strand
CATCTCTTTCGTTCGCCCTAGACCCACCCACCAAATGGAACTCTGCCTTTTTGTTGGGTTAGAGCGAGTATGAAGTCAGGGAGGAAGAAGAGGGAAGAAATAATATAGTAATATTAACCTTTCCTTCGCTTTATTCCCAAGTCTTAGGCTAAGTTGAGCTTCGAAGTTGGGACACATAGGCTATTACAGACACATCAAAAAAGACTTTTCGAAGCACGGAATCCCAGAATGGAATCATTGCAGAAGAAAGGTATAAGGCTTGGGAACGGGAACAGGATTAAGCCTTTAAGCATGCAGATGAGTGTTTGCTGTCAGCCCCAATCCTTCAGTTTTCGGATTGGAATAAAGAGTTCCATGTTCACACTGACGTATCACGCTATGCCATTGGATGTATGTTGGCGCAAGAAGGGCCGCTTGATCACTCCATCTATTTTGAAAGTATACTACTTTCCGCTTGGGAATTATAAAACCACCGAACCTTCTTTATCATGATTCGACCCATACCTCAGACCTAAGATCGAGCACCAGAGCTGCTCATAACAACGTACCAAAAAGAAGAATACGAGAAGTTCATATTCTCTAGATTCTACTATAAACTAGGTAGTGAGGATGAAAAAAAATATAAGCTACCTTATTCGTGCTCCCGTCTTTCCCGCTGCCATCTTCGGTGGATACGCCCCTTCACTTAAAGGCGGATAGGGCACTGAGCCAACCTTTTAGATTGAATAAAGTTACAAAGCTAGTCACCTCTCCTCTCTTTCTTACCCGCCCTTATTAGTAGTAGGCAACCTTTCTTTCTCGCCTTTCTTCTAGCTTTTTCCAGATAAAGGTCTAATAGAGTTGCGCTTTCTTAGTACATTGCGTTTCATTACCAATCTATCATTTTACAGCACGAAGTTACCTGATGTTCGCTACTACTAATAAGGGCGGAGAGATGTTAACCTTTCGCTATTAGTAAGCACTCCCCTAGTTTAGATCTAATGAGCTTTCTTTACGTTGAGTTAATTAACCCGGCGGGTTCGCCTAGATGCCTAGTAAAGAACGAGATGGTGGGAAAGAGTTGGAGACAAGAATCTCATTGAAATGGAAAGTCCTTGCTCTACATACATTATTAATAGGTTATGCTCCTATTATTGAAAAGGAGTTATCCTCCCCCCTTGGTCGAGTTGG
>NW_025827143.1:0-2445 GCF_002878395.1 Capsicum annuum | reverse complement strand
AGACTTATATATTCTGAATAGTTGCTAATTAATGATTCTTTAATTTTACTACAAGAATAAATTAATCACTTTTAAAAAGTTCAGTAACGACAAAAATGACACAGAAAATAGATTAATGAGATGTAAACTATGTGAAGTTGATATAGTTTAGAAAGAACTTATTAAGTTTAAATTTTGAATCCGCCTATGTATATATCTAAAAAATAGTGTTGAAATATTACAAATCATGTTGCGTAAAAATATGAGCCACAATAGCACCAAGATAAACATAAGTATTGTAGTCCGTAGATGCTAATTAGAAGTTATGTAAAATTTTAGTGTAAACCACATAAATTCCTTCTCTAGTGAAAGTAATTATTTAAAATCTCATCAGCCTTTCTCTCTCCCGAATTTGAGAAATATACTCATATATTAGACCCTCATACATTGTTGGAATGTATGGGAAAACTGATTAGCCTGTATTTATGGAAAGAGAAATCAGATAATATCTTTCTCTTCCTTAATTAACGCCTTTAATTACCTATCATTATGTGGTGTATGATTAAATATAGTAATTGAAATTCAAATTTAAAAAATATCTTAAACATCACAATTAATTTTCTTCTTTATTGCATTTTGTTCTGGAAAAAAAAAGTCGACATCAGCTTTCTTCAATTCTCCAAAAAATTAATATGAACATCTCCATATTGTTGTGTTATTCAGGTATTTGGGAGTTGAAAATTATTTATCAATCCTACAAAAGTGACGCAATTATTGTTTCAGAAAGTATAACCTTCTTGAAATTGATTGCGACCATCACGATGGAATTGAATATTGATGAAGTTCATAAAAAAATTGAAGTAAAAATACACTGTTGAAGGTAATTCCTCTCCAATTATCATAAGGAATGACAATAAAAATAATACTATTATTTAACAAGCCTTTAAAAATATTATTACATATTTATACATCTTCTAAAGTAAAAGAAAAACAAGAGCACTTACAAACTAGCAGATGTTGTTGAGGTATGTTTTGCCCATAGTCAACATCAAATAGGTGTTGACTAAAAAGTTGAGTGCGCTGACCAAGCTTGTCTTAATATAATCTTATATAGTTTTACATATATGTGTACACCTTATACAAATTAGTATATAATTTGAATAAATACATAATGAATTCTTATATACATAGAAGAATAAAGTCAAAACGAAAAAAAATGCAACCTGATACAACAGTTTCACATTTATTTGTGAACCTTATACAAATCAGTAAATAATCTGAACCAATGTATAATGATATCTTATACATAGAAGCAGAAAGACAAAGCAAAAAAATACAACCTGATACAATAGTTTCACATGTATGTGTAAACCTTATACAATTAATAATATAGTATTAATACTTGTTAATGAAATCTTATACATAAAATCATACTACCAAAATAAATAAAAGACAACCTCATACAACAGTTTCACATATATGTGTAAAGCTTACACAAAACACCTTATACAAATCACTATATAATCTTAACAACTGTATAATTAAATCTTATAAGTAGAATAGCGCTGCTAATACATATTTTAATGATAACTAAACCTTCGGCAGATATGGTCATCCAGAATCATCAACCTTTTACTTTCTAGATGAATTTGGAGCTTTCTTGTTAGAACTTGAACCGGCAACTTCCCTCAATTTCTTCATTGTTATTGGATCATTTCGGTGCTTCGAACGGTTCTCTGCGAAATTGAGTTTTTCATAAGCAAAAGCACTAGGAACGAAACCAACAACGGAAATAACAATACATGACCAGACTCCATTGCAAAAAAAATTATAGTTTATGGGTTAACCAATTTCAAAAAAATAGCAAATAAGCAAAGATCTGACTTTGAAAATTATGGAGAAATGCAAAAAGAAAAAAAAATCAACTTTCACAATGATATTGGCTAACAAAAGCGGATACTTTGATAAGTACCTACATGAAACAAAGAATAATTCGAATTCAAATTTGATTTGGTAAAGATGAAAAAAAAAACCATAATTTGATTTGGTAAAGTTGAAAAAAAATGGATACATGAATTTCAAATTTCAACTTTCACAATGTTATTGAATGACAAAATTGGATATTTTGATAAGTACATACATGAAACAAAGAAAAATTTGAATCCAAATTTGATTTGGTAAAGTTGAAAAATAAAACCCTTTAAATTAAATGAAGAAGGTGAACTTTGTTCAGTTAATGATTGATAACTGAACAATTTGAAATTCCTCAGATCACGTTAGCTTGATTGTATGCATAAATAAAGGAGCGCAAATATGAACCAAAAATCGGTGCACTAAAATAGGAGCAAAAAATATTTTTGATATGTATGAGTGGGATGAGAGAAAAATAGTAAATTTAAGGAATTTAAGTAATTACTTTGAAATTTTTGTAATTTCTTTTCCAATATGAGATTTTATGTAATAAGG
>NW_025827142.1:0-1621 GCF_002878395.1 Capsicum annuum | reverse complement strand
TGATGAATTAAATGATTTATTAATTAAAGAAAAATGAGATTTTAATGACATGACATGTCAATTAAGAGAGAAGAATACTTTTGAGGTGTTTAGTATATTTTGAGGAAAAGGGTGATAGTTGAGTGATATTATGGTCCTAAATAAAACATGAGTGATATTTGAAGGAAATTTTAGTGACTATTTAGAGAATTCACTCTGAGAAAATAATACTTAGAAAATTTTGGGGGCAAATAAAAAATAAAGAGAGAAAATAAAACATTTTATCTACCTTTGTTAGCCATAATATTTTTGCCACATTTTCTAACATGTATAGAATTTTTTATTTTTTTGATTAATTTTGCCACACTTTATGTAACTGTGGCTAATAAACCGCGGCTAAAAGATTTTTTTTTTAATAGTGTGAACTAGTATGAAATAACTCTATCTTACAAAATGATTGCTAAGTCAGTGATTATAGAGTAAATTTAAGTATAAGTTTATATCATAAGTCATTTTTTTAATTATATAAAAATCATTTCACTATATCCATAGTAATATAAATACCTTTCTTTTTTTGTTACATAATATCACTTAACTATATATACACATATCTACTTAAAAGTGTGGTTACTTTGGCTTGAAAATGTACAAATATAGAGTAGAAAGTATTCATCATAAAACTTAACTTGCATGCCACATTATTATTGCATTCAAAATTAATTAAATCATTTAGACTAATTAATAATGCATAATCATTAACCTAAAAATGGTTAGGATTAAAATAAAAAAGATCCCACCCTTTTCTTAAAAACTATTCTTATAAATATGTGAAGATATTATTTACTTTCTAATATTTTTTTCTAGTGCTTAGTACTCAGGGGCGGATGTAGCATTACGAATGCGGGTTCGTATACCTTGTAATTATATTAAAAATATATTAAATATATAAGAATTATAAGTGAGGGACTCATAAATAAAGTTGTTAGTTGGCTTATTGGTTCAAAAAGGACTTGAAGAAATGCCTCACACACTATACCCCAGTTCAAATTCCCTTGGAATAACCAATTTTTTAATTTTATTAGACACCCACAAACTTAAAATCCTGAATCCGCATCTGTTAGTACTTACTGTGTTGGTCTACACATAAGGATACATTTTTAAAAAACATGGAAGCTGCACTAATGATAATTGGATATAGCTCCTCTCCAGTTATGGGTGTCAAACGGGCTGGGTCAACCCAGAACCGGCCCTTTCATTTTAACCAGGTTGAGGGACGGTTTTGGCGCTAGCCGGGCTGGATCCAACAGTAAAAAAATTAAAACTCATCCTAACCCGGTCCACTTAACCTAACCCGGTCAAATCCATCAAAACTCAGTCCAACTCGGTTAAAAACCAGTCAAACCCATTTAAAAGATAAATAAAAAATTCAATATACACTATATACACTACAATTATATACGCTATATACACTCCAATAGACAATATATATTTTTAAAAAAATATATAAACAATTACACATATATACGTACCATTCAATATATAATTATATATGACTATACGCACTACTTTAAATAAAACATATACTATAATAGTATAATATATATATATACACACTACAATATATATATATATATATATATAT
>NW_025827141.1:0-3038 GCF_002878395.1 Capsicum annuum | reverse complement strand
ATCTCATTCTCTCTCAATTCTCAAATATTCTATATATTTAAATTCCTAAAGTGCTCACTTTAATTTTTTTAATTTTGCGATTACAAAGTACGAGTGAAAGTTTTTAAAGTCGCAACCTTCGGATACTTCTAAAATTTGGTATTATCGTTCCATCTCTTACGTATAATTTTTAATTAATGTATTAATTGTTGAATATTTTATTTTATTATATTTGTGTTTTGAATTTTTTTAGTTTAATTTATATTTTGAATAAATTAAGAAACCTCGCCACTAAAGGTGTTAAAATTTTTTGTCCCGGAAGTGGTAGTGGTAGCAAAAGTCGAATTACTAGCGGTAGAGGTAATTCAAGTAGTAGATATACCCGTGCGCCTTCGCCTCCGGTACCGCTTGGTACACCTTTTGAGGAAGAAATAGGTGTAGGTGTTCACGATATGGATTATGTAGAAGCTCAAAAAAATTACGGTATAGAAGAAGAAAATGAAGTAGATGCAGTTAATTTAAATGAAGATAATGAAAATATTGGTGAGACACCTGCAGTAGAAAATGCTAACGTTAGATCTGAATCGGTTAATCTTCCTCCCATCCTCCCCATGCCCCAAGAGCTCGTAAAATAACTAGTATTACATGACAATTTTTTGAACGTATATCAGTTACTGAGGTGCAATGCAGTATTTGTCAACAAATACATAAGCATAAAAGCGGAGGCAAGCAAGGGGGTACGGGTATGCTCATGAGACATATAGGTGATGCTCACGAAAGAGAGTTAAATATTGCATGAGGTGGTGCGGAGGTTGGCGGGCCAACTCAAACTAGAATGGACCCAGCGACCGGTCAGGTAATGAAGAAGTATAATAAATTGAGGGACCGAGAAGAAATAGATAAAATGGTAGCTGTGGGTTGTTTTCCTTTTAGTTTTCCTTCTTGTAATGCCTTTATTAAATATATTCAAGCAATTTATAATCCTATATTTAATGGTATTCCTAGAAGTACTTGTCGGTCTGATATTTTTAGACTTCATTCTCAATATTATTTTTATTTATCAACATTGTTAAAAAATATTCAATGTAGATTGTCCCTAACTTCTTGGTCGTGCTGTAAATAAAAATAATTATTTAATCGTTACTTGTCACTAGATGGATAGTAATTTTGTGATGCAAAAACGTATTCTTGCTTTTTTATATGATGAGGATTGTAAACATATTGGAGATTTTATTACTGAGTCGATTGTTAAAGTTGCAGAATCTTATGGTGTCGAAAATAAAATCTTATGTATTGCTTTTGATAATGCTTCTAACAACAAACTGTTATAATAAAGTTAAAATCTAAGCTATCTCCGTCGTTAGCTGAAATTTTTCATATTAAGTGTGCATGTCATATATAATTTAATTGTAAAAGATGATCTTGAGTTTTTTGAGCTTGATATTGAAAACATTCGTCTTGCTGTTGGTTTTATTCAAGGAAATAATCGAAGAAAAAGAATTAGAGAATTTACAGTTAAATGTCAAGAAAATGGATATGCACCGATATTGATGCCTTAGGAAATTGATATTAGATGGAATTTTACGTATAATTTTTTAAAAACTTGTTATAAATATAGAGTTCCTATTACACTAGCTTTTAACCAACATTTGGGTTATTTGCAGATTCTGCTTATTACATGCTTCATGATTCTGATTGGTTTGTAATTAATGATCTTGTTAAGTTTTTAAAAAAATTTTATACAGCTACGGTTGAATTTTTCGGTGTTTATTATCCTACTTTTTGTAATATTTTGGCATATATAGCCGATATTGATGGTTTGCTCAAAGAATATAAAAATAAAGAAGGTTATAAAGAAACTGTTGGTGCCATGTTTACTAAATTTAAAAAAAAAAATCCCGATTTCTCTTATTTACTTGATTGGTGCTATGTTAAATCTGTGCATGAAATATAATACTATGTGCCACTTTAGTACTCTTATTTATGCTAACTTAGAAATAAATACTAATAATGCTTCTCAACAAGTACAACCTGATTTGTGGACGGCTATGGGTGATGCGAATGAATACATAGAAAAATTATATAATCATTATGTTGATTTAGTTGATTTAGCCGTACTTGCAGATATCACTCCAACTGTTGCTCCTCATCCTCTCGAGGAGCCATCATCTTCAAAAAGGCCGGCACATAGTGATTTTTCTGGTTCTTTTTATGATCTACCTTGTTGGAACAGTGTTGATGAGAGAGCTTACACATCAACTTATCGGGAAGTGCTTAAATATTATCTTCGGTCGCCACCATAGGATCACAGACGACGGATCAACACGTTGGATTAGTGAAGGAGTAATGAAACACAATATCCTGTGCTTTCAAGATTAGCTAGAGATATCTTGAATGTTCCAAGGTCTACCGTTGCATCAGAGAGCGCTTTTAGTCAGGGACAACAACAACTTGAAGACAACCGACACTCATTGGGAAGCAATGCAATGAATGTTCTAGTTTGCCTCAGAGATTGGATTACAGCGGAAAGAAGAAATCAAGGAATGAAAGTGGAGCTGGATGACGAACAAAAACTTGAAGAAATTATGTCTTCACGGGAGAACTCAGCAGAATCAAGTCCAATGCATGGTTTTGCCCCCGTTGACTTTGACTATCTTATGCAAGTTCCCGTTAATATTAACATGAATGAGTTGGAAAAAATGATGCATAATTTTTAGATTTTTCATTCATGTAAATTATAAATTTTGGATCATTTTGCAATCAATAAAATTCAACATTCATTCACTCCTTAGTTCTTACTTTGTAATTTTTTCATTTAATGATTTAAATTGAATTTTTAGTTTAAATTAAAAACTTACTTTTAATATATTATTAATTAACTATCAAGTATTATTAATTTACTATATTAAGTAGCATATGTTTTGTATATTGGTGTATATATCTTCTATAGATGTGTATATTTAATGTATAAATGTGTATATATTTTATAAATTATATATATATATTGTAGTATATGCTTTATTTAAAGTAGTACATATATATTGAATGGTACGTATATA
>NW_025827140.1:0-1645 GCF_002878395.1 Capsicum annuum | reverse complement strand
TACCCAGTTCATATCTTTGTTTCGTGTGTTCCTGGGAGGAATTCGATATCAGAATACCACCTAAATAACTATGGCCAGAGAGTCAAATAGGTCGGGAAGAAAGAGTCTAAGTTTGAGTCGGACGACATACATCTTGGTTGGTTCAACCACCACTATAATCTTTCTTCTAAAAAAATGATTCTTATATTTATATTTTGAAAATAGCTGCAAGACCAAAACCGAAAGCCCTTCTTTTATTGTTGTTCATCCCAGATACATGGCTTACATACCCGGGTCAACATTCTTGGAAAACAATATAATCGAGGGTTCGGAGGAGAATTGGCCATTCAATCTTGTGAACTAATCGAGACAAAAATTGGAAAAAGATATACGAACGTAGAGGAATAACCAATCGATGAAAAAACATGAAACCATTCTGTTTTAATAGAGGTACGAGAAACGGTTGGGGGCAATGAAGTAGGTGAAGTTGTTGGATTTTGTGAGCTGTTCCAACCACTGCTAGAAGTGATTCCAAGAGTCGAACGAGAATGAATACCACACAGAAGAGTCAATACCAGGCTACCTAATGGAATGTTTAACCGATGCATTTCGGATCAACCGAATTGGTACAGAAGTTGTAACATGGGAAAACCACAGAAAACACGACTTATTTGAATAACCCGGTGAACTACCAATTGTAGAAGTAGGATTTTTGGCAAGAAATAAGCACTTAAATAATACAATTCAAGTGTACCATCTCCTTTCTCATTTCGAGAAAAAGGTGCCGGAGGAAAAGAAAACAACGGAGGGATCCGAATTGAACCTAAATGGGAATGATATGAAAAGTCTTTTTCAAAACCTAGCATTAAGGGAATTACAACGATATACGGGAGGAATAGAGAAAAACTCATGATTGGTATGGAGGGGAAGATCTGTTTATGATATAGTTCAAGAAAGAGTCATCTCATTTCCTTACTTCTTTCTAATTCATTCACTTTAAGACTGGTTCTGAACGCCACATAACATCATCTTTAACCAACCTCCACCGTAATTTTTGTACAACCACTAAAGAATTGCTTATACACTAAAGAGCTGCTTATATACGTTTACTAAAAGACTGACTTTCATTCATTATCATTAGTCCAGCGTGAAACTAAGAAAGAGAGATGTGCCTCAGGCGGCATGTAAGAAAACTGTGCATGCTAAGAGAAGAGGACAGATGTTCACAATTACTACCACAAGAAAGCCGCCCCCTATCTTCTAAAGGGGTCCCTCACTTCGTTCGTACCTTCTTAGCTTAAGCTTCCAACTGAACAACATGGCTTTGCCGCCCCGCCACTAGCAAAAGCTAAGCACTTGAAAAGCGTGCTAAGAAAGGTTCCTTCTGTCGCCCTTTCTGTACAACAGACCACCAGTAGTGGAAGAGAGGGTTACTGTACATACAAGAGTCTTCCAGTTCTTATGGAAGCTCTTTCTTACCAGTCAATCAAGTAGTACAAGAACAATATCTTATCTTATAGCCCGGTGTGGTGGGTCTCCTTTGAAATATTTATTGTAGATAGAAGAAAGTATTAAATAGATAAGGAGTAGATGAGTGAGTGAGTCCTCACCTGAGCGATTTCGATCACCTAGCAGGCCTTTTATTTGGTAGGTAACATCGCCAAAG
>NW_025827139.1:0-2303 GCF_002878395.1 Capsicum annuum | reverse complement strand
ATTTAGTTCAAGACCCTCCTGAAAAATGAGATTTTACTTTTGTTAAGGACACTCCTGAAAAATGGAATTTTATTTTCTCTTCAAGACACTCCTGGAAAAAGGGATTTTACTTTTGTTCAGGACACTCTTGAAAAATGGGATTTTTCTTTCTATTCTGGACACTCCTGCAAAATGGGATTTTACCTTTTGTTTTGGACCCTCCTGAAAATGGGATTTTTCTTTCTATTCAGGATCCTCCTGAAAAATAAGATTTTACTTTCTGTCCTAGATCCTCTACAAAAATGAGATTTTACTTTCTGTTTAGGACCATTCTAAAAAAAGAGAATTTACTTTCTGTTCAGGACCCTTCTAAAAAATGGTAATTTACTTTACGTTCAAGACACTCCTAAAAATTGGGATTTTACTTTTTGTTACGGACCCTCCTGAAAAATGGGATTTTATTTTTTGTTCTGGACCCTCCTAAAAAATGGGATTTTACTTTTGTTTAGGACCCTCCTGAAAAGTGAGATTTTACTTTCTGTTTAGGTACCTCTTGAAAAAAGGTATATGGGATTTTACTTTCTGTTCAGGACCTTCTGAAAAGTGGAACTTTAATTTTGCTCAGGACCCTCCTAAAAAAATGGGATTTTACATTCTGTTCAGGACCCTCCTAAAAAATGGGAATTTAGTTTCAGTTCAGGACTCTCCTGAAAAATAGGATTTTAGTTTCTGTTCAGGACCGTCATGAAAAATGGTATTTTACTTTCAGTTTAGGACCCTTCTGAAAAATGGGACTTTACTTTCTGTTTAGGACCCTCCTAAAAAATTGGACTTTGCTTTTTGTTCAGGACCCTCCTGAAAAATAGGATTTTACTTTTTGTTCAGGACACTCCTGAAAGATGGGACTTTACATTCTGTTCAGGACGCTCCTAAAAAATGGGATTTTACTTTTGTTCAGGACCCTCCTGAAAAATGGGATTTTACTTTTGTTTAGGACCCTTCTGAAAAATGGGATTTTACTTTGTGTTTAGGACCCTCCTACAAAAATGGACTTTGCTTTTTGTTCAGGACCCTCTTGAAAAATGAGATTTTATTTCCTGCTCAGGACCCTTCTGAAATATGGGACTTTACTTTCTGTTCAGGACCCTCCAGAAAAATAGTATTTTACTCTCTGTTCAGGAACCTCTTGAAAAATGCAACTTTACTTCCTGTACAGGACCCTCCTGATAAATATGATTTTACATTTTGTTCAGGACCCTCTTGTAAGATGGGACTTTACTTTCTGTTCAGGACCCTCCTGAAAAATAGGATTTTACTATCTGTTCAGCAGCCTCCTGAAAAATGGAATTCTATTTACTATTTAGGTCGCTCCTGAAAAGTAGGATTTTACTTTTGTTTAGGACCCTTCTGAAAATGAGATTTTACTTTTGTTCAGAACCCTCCAGAAAAATGGGATTTTACTTTTTGTTCTGCACCCTCTTGAAAAATGGGATTTTACTTTTGCTTAGGACCCTCCTAAAAAATAGCAATTTAGTTTCTGTTCAGGACCCTCATGAATAATGGGATTTTATTTTCTGTTCAGGACCCTCCAAAAAATTAGAACTTGACTTTCTGCTCAGGACCCTCCTGAAAAATGGGACTTTATTTTCTGTTCAAGACCCTCCTGAAAAATGGGATTTTACTATTTGTTCCGGACCCTTCTAAGAAATATTTTTCTATTTTCTGTTGAGGACACTCCTGAAAAATGGGATTTTACTTTTGTTCAGGAAACTCCTAAAATATGGGATTTTTCTTTTGTTCAGAACCCTCCTAAAAAATACAATTTTACTTTCTATTCAGGATCCTTCTGAAAATAGAATTTTACTGTCTATTCAGGACCCTCCTTAAAATGGGATTTTACTTTTGCTCAGGACGTTCCTGAAAAATAGAATTTTATTTCTGTTCAGGACCCTCTTGAAAAATGGAATTTTACTTTCCATTCAAAACCCTTCTTAAAAATGAGATTCTACTTTTGTTCAGGATCCTCCGAAAAAATAGGATTTTACCTTTAGTTCAAGACCCTCCTGAAAAATGAGATTTTACTTTTGTTAAGGACACTCCTGAAAAATGGAATTTTATTTTCTCTTCAAGACACTCCTGAAAAAAGGGATTTTACTTTTGTTCAGGACACACCTGAAAAATGGGATTTTACTTTTGTTCAGGACCCTCATGAAAAATGGGATTTTACTTTTGTTCAGGACCCTCCTGAAAAATGGGATTTTACTTTTGTTTAGGACCCTTCAGAATAATGGGATTTTACTTTCTGTTTAGGACCCTCCTAAAAA
>NW_025827138.1:0-1172 GCF_002878395.1 Capsicum annuum | reverse complement strand
ACAAAACCACATTCAATATAACAAATCTTATTTAATGTCCCTACACTTAACCATTTTCAAGTGACTAAGTATCATAACAAAACCACATTCAAAATACAAAATCCCCTTTAAAGTCTCTACACTTAGACATTTTAAAGAAAATAAGACACCAACCAAACAACATTCAAATCACTAAATCCTTTTTAAAGTCCCAACATTTAACTATATTCAAGTAACTAATTCACCAACCAAACCACATTCAAAACGCAAAATCCCCTTTAAAGACCCTACACTTAACCATTTTCGAGTGACTAAGTCACCAACAAAACTACATTCAAAACAAAAAAACCTCTTTAAAGTATCTGCACCTAACTATTTCCAAGTGGCAAAGTATCAAAATCAAACAACATTGAAAACCAAAATCCGCATTAAAATCCCTACACTTAACCATTTTTAGGTCACTAAGTATCAAAATAAAACCACATTCAAAACAAAAAATCCCCTTCAAATTCCATTCACTTAAGGATTTTCAAGTGACTACGTATCAAAACAAAACCACATTGAAAAAATAAAATCTAATTTAAAGCCTCTACACTGTACCTTTTTCAAGTAACTAATCACCAACCAAACCAAAATCTAAACAAAAAGTCTCCTTGAAAACAAACCACATTAAAAACACAAAATTGCGTTTAAAGTCTCCACAGTTAACCAATTTCAATAACTAAGCCATCAACAAAACTACAATCAAAATAAAAAATCCCCTTCAAAGAACCTTCAGTTAACCATTTTCAAGTGACTAAGTATTAAAACGAAACCTTATGCAAAACACAAAATCTCCTTTAAAGTCCCTGAACTTAATCATTTTCAAGTAAAATAAGTCAGCAACCAAACCACATTCAAAATAAAAAGTCCCCTTTAAATTCCATACAATTTAGCATTTTCAAGTGACTAAGTATCAAAACAAAACCACATTCAAAATACAAAATCCCCTTTGAAGTCCTTACACTTGACCATTTTCAAGTAACTAAGTTACCAACCAAACCACATTCAAAACGTAAAATCCCATTTAAAGAACCTGCACCTAACCATTTGCGAGTAACTAAGTCACCGACAAAACTACATTCAAAACAAAAAAACCTCTTTAAAGTCCCTGCACCTAACTATTTCCAAGTGACTTAAGTATAAAAAAAAAA
>NW_025827137.1:0-1678 GCF_002878395.1 Capsicum annuum | reverse complement strand
TTACTTTGCCTCTCCAATGGAAGCATTGAATGACAGTTTTGGTATATGTCTTTTCTCAAACTTCATGAGTAGCTAAACATCTATTTTATGGTTATGTTGGAATAGGGTGCCAATAAGTGTGGGTCTTGATTGTTAGTGTAGATTATGGTTTCACTAATACTTGCTTGTTGAATAGGAATTTGAGGGTGAAAGCCCCAAATTCTCAAAATCTCACATCATCCTTGAAAGAGGGATGTGGGTATTCTTTTAGATCCTATATCATCCTTGAAAGACGGATATGGGTGACAAGGTATTTGTAAACAATAATTAGATGTTAGCTTATTCTATTACATTGTCTTAGAAATAAAGATGGATTGTGAATTTGCTCTGTCTTGGGCATCTTCCTAGAAATAGGGGTGCCCAATTGAGGTTTTGGGTTGATAAGTTTACCACACTCATGAGGTATTCGAAAGGATCCATGGGTGACATTTTGGTGTTTGGCTGAAAAACTAACATCAAAACACCTAACCTAACCTACCCATGTAGTCCTTAACTAGAGTTTGCAATTGATTTTCATGTACCCATGCACTATTTGCCCCTAGAAAAACATAATCCCAAGGCTATTCTCCTATTAAAAGTTTATCTACAATTGTTGCTCTTAATTGGTAGTTCGAGTAGATTTTGTCAACACAACCTTTCAAACCATACCCACCAATTTTAATTTATGTTTTACTTTATGTTTACATTACGGGTAAACACTAAGTCACCTTTTATACACATAGGATTTGATACTAGTTACACTCCTCGTGGATTCGACCCCAACTCAAGTTGGGTTATTATGTTTGATAACGATTGCCTTGCCCATATATCATGGAGTAAGTTGAGTGTGATCAAAATTAAGGAAATAACTTGCTACAACCATTGATATGAGAAAGTGGAGGAATACCTCTTTACTGTGGTCCACGGAGAATTAAAAACAACATAACTAATAGATAAGTTATACTAATAACGGCCGGAGAAAAATAGGAAAACATAATTAGTAGTTGCTAAAATAATGTACTTTCTGATTTAATTTTCCATCGGTAAAGTAAATTGTTGATAAACTAAAAAGGTGTGCTAACATGAAAGTAGTAATATTTCCCTCTTTTTTAGCAAATTCTTAGTAATCATCAATGAAATCAATCCAAAATAATTTCTTACACTAATGGCCCCTAATGAATAGTTCGTCAAAATTAAAACAGAGTCCTTAAGTCGCCTTTCCTCCATTTCAGATTTGGCCAATTTCTTCACAAATCTGGGATGTTGTTTACATGAGAAATTTGTTATCTCTGACCTACTCGCATCTAACAATTGAGAACAAATGGGTTGTTCCTTGCTTTCATAAAGACGAGATAAATTTGTCACATAGCCAAATCTGGAGGACTATGCAATTCAACTGCAATTATTATCAGCAAGACTGTTGATATAAAGTTCAATTTTTTCTGACCGTGTGAGTGTACCAGCTGTGAAACTAGCTGCTCAAACTTTTCTCGGTAATCTGCCACAGGCCCAATCTAGTGCAACCTTGCCAATTCGCAAAACTTCTGACTTTTGATTGATGGCCCAAAATGAAGGTTACAATGGCATTTGCATTCATTCCAAGACAGTTGACGCATATCTGTTTCTAGTTGAAGAAACAAAAGTTGTGCACTCCCTTCCA
>NW_025827136.1:0-2191 GCF_002878395.1 Capsicum annuum | reverse complement strand
TAACAACAGGAACTTTAGTCCGTACATCTTAGTAGACACAAAATCAGTCACATCATGTTTCATGTTATTCCACCAATACAAGGTTTTCAGATCACGGTAAATCTTAGTAGAGTCTGGGTGAACGACATACCTCGAAGTGTGCGCCTCATCAAGGATTCTTTCCCGCAGTCCATCAACATTCAGAACGCACAACCTACCCTGAAATCTCAGAATACCATTACCACCAATTTCAAACGACATAACCTTTTGTTGACCCACATCTTTCTTGATTTGCATCAATATGGGGTCTTCAACCTGCTTCTCATTAACTTCAGCACAAAGGGATGACTTAGCTAACTCATGAACAATCACCCCTCCATCTTCGGAATCTAAGAGTCGCACTCCCAGATTTGCAAGGCGGTGAATATCCTTCACCATCTCTTCCTTCCTTTTTTCAACATGAGAAAGGCTGCCCATAGACAACTTGCTGAGGGTGTTGGCTACAACATTTGCCTTGCCCGGATGGTAATGTAGACTCATATCATAGTCTTTCAAAAGCTCCATCCAATGCCTCTGCCTGAGGTTCAATTCTCTCTGTGAGAAAACATACTGCAAACTCTTATTGTCAGTATAAATATCAACATGCACTCCATAGAGATAGTGCCTCCAGATTCTAAGTGCAAATACCACGGCTGCTAACTCCAAGTCATGAGTGGGGTAATTGCGCTCATGCACCTTTAACTGCCTAGATGCATCCTTATCACGCTGCATCAATACACAACCAAGTCCCACACGGGACGCATCACAATAAACTACAAAATCATCTACACCCTCGGGAAGGGTCAAACAGGAGCAGTAGTCAGCTTGTCCTTCAACCTCTCAAAACTGTTTTCACACAAGTCAAACCACGCAAACTTCATCTTTTTCTGAGTCAGTTTAGTAAGCGGAGCAGCTATGGAAGAAAAACTCTCTATGAACCTTCTGTAATACACCGCCAAACCCAAGAAGCTCCGAATATCGGTTGGAGTCGTGGGTCTGGGCCATTTTCTTACTGCTTCAACTTTCGGAGAATCCACTCTTATCCCATCACTGGACACAATATGCCCCAAGAAGGCAATAGCATCTAACCAGAATTCACACTTAGAAAATTTGGCATACAGCTGATGATCCTTAAGGGTCTGAAGAATAATTCAGAGGTGATTGGCTTGATCCTCTTTAATCTTAGAATAGATCAGAATATCATCAATAAATACAATGACGAACAAGTCAAGAAACTAATGGAACACTCTATTCATAAGATCCATAAAGGCTGTAGGGGAGTTAGTCAACCCGAAGGACATGACTAGAAATTCGTAGTGACCATATCAGGTTCGGAAAGCTGTCTTGGGTATGTCTGACTCCCTAACTTTCAACTTATGATTACCCGAATGAAGGTCTATTTTTGAAAAACACTTGGCACCCTGAAGCTGGTCAAAAAGGTCGTCAATCCTAGGAAGAGGATATTTATTTTTAATTGTGACCTTATTCAGCTGACGATAGTCTATGCACATACGAAGGGAACTGTCTTTCTTTTGTACGAAAAGTACAGGTACACCCCAAGGGGACACACTAGGGCATATAAAACCCTTATCTAGGAGATCTGCTAACTGTTCTTTCAACTCTTTTAGTTATGCTGGAGCCATTCTATATGGCGGAATGGAAATAGGATGAGTGTCTGGCAACACGTCAATACCAAACTCAATCTCCCTATCAGGTGGTATTCCTGGGAGATCATTTGGAAAGACTTCTGGGAATTCTTTTACTATGGGAACATATTCAAGAGGAAGACTCTCGGCATTGGAGTCCTTAACTCGGATAAGGTGGTACAAGCAACCTTTAGAAATGAGTTTGCGGGCTTTGAGTTAGGATATAAAATGCCCTCTGGGTGCTAAAGAATGTCCTTCCCACTTTATCACTGGTTTCTTTAGGAAAGAAAAAGTGACCCTTCGAGTCCTACAATCTAATGTGGCATAGCACGAATGGAGCCAATCCATTCCCAAGATAGCATCAAAAGCAACCATATCTAATTCTATGAGATCTGTCAGTGTATCCCGACTACCAACAGTCACAACACAACCCCTGTACACCCTTCTAGCAACAATAGAATCCCCCCACCGGGGTGGAAATAGAAAAGGGTTCAGAAATCACACTGGGCTCAAACCCGAAACCAACA
>NW_025827135.1:0-3124 GCF_002878395.1 Capsicum annuum | reverse complement strand
ACCAATGTGGGAGAAAGAGTAAACTTGCCAATTTGGGAGTACACTTTCCATTTTTGTGTCTCCTTCCCTCCACTCTTTTACTCTCCATTTTTCCATTCACACTTCTTTCATCTACTATAAACCCAACAGAGTTTTCGTGTCTAGTTACTTTCGATGTGGAGCATAAATTTATATGAAAAAATTTGTGGAAGAAGGTTTGAACTTATATTTTTTTTTAGAAAAAATAAATTCAATGACAAAAACCTTAAAAGATTGAATTCATAAAGTTTAAATTCTAGAAAAGTCAACCACAAATCAATACTATACCAATATGTTCCTTATCAAATCTCATCCTGTTGTAATAAATTAATAAATAAATTTAGCACGAGAAAATAATCTCACGTATAAGAAAAAATGCATGACATATTATCAAAAATAGAGAACAAAAGAACTAACAATACTAGTTTAGAGCCATGTTCCATCTAGCGTTCCTTTACCATTTAATCTTTCAATAAACATATCTTCCTTTTGCCTCCAAGAATTCCTGCATACATACAAAGAGATTGCCATTAATCAGGCGTGGTACAATGACACAACAAAAAGAAAATCTAATAGATGTTGCCTATTTTATACAAAACGATGACAAAATCTAAAAGGACAAGGTTTTTTTTTTCTATAGGAGTTAATATTTTTGAGAAAAATTGAGAAATATTCTTAAAATAAAATTTAGTTGATTTAGAATTATTAAATTAAAGAAAAAATATTAATTATCATTACTTCTGATGACTTCTAATGAGGAAAGATTTTTATCATAAATATATTTAATTAATTTCAACTCTTAAATATTAGGAAGGGGAGCCTTGGAGTAACTGGTAAAGTTGCTGCCATGTGACCAGGAGGTCACGGGTTCAAGCCTTGGAAACAGCCTCTGGCAGAAATGCAAGGTAAGACTGCGTACGATACACCCTTGTGGTGGCGCCCTTCCCCGGACACCGTGCATAGCGGTAGCTTTAGTGCATCGAGCTGCCCCTTTTTTTTAACTCTTAAATATTAGAAAAAAAAAGTGAAAAATAATTTTGTCTAAAGTAGAGATTTTTAATGAAGGACAAAAAGTTAAAACAACATTTTGAAGGCCCTTCACTCTTTTAATTTATTATAGATTATAGATATAGATATATGAAAAAATACAATTAAAAATAGATTTATCTGAATCTCAAAATTCAAAACCCACTGCATAAATTGGGAAATTTGGCCATAATTGGAAAGTGCTAAATTGCCACAAAAATTTGGCCCAAATTTGGCCATAATTGTAACAAGGCTACAATAACCTTTCTTTTTCAAAATAAACTAATTTATTTTAATTTTTTTAAATTAAAGGGAGTTAAAGTTTTTGTTATTTCCTAAACCTAAAAGTCAAAATTTTATGATGGAATGAGGAGAAAGAGAAGAAGGTGAAGTGAGATGATATGGTGGAATCCACTTTATAAAATCAATCGATTCACTATTTTTGTTTCCCATGTTTTTAGCTTGTTCGTTTTCATTTGTTTTACAATTTGAAAAAAGCGTACGATAAAGTCCCAAGGGAGGTTCTTAAGAGATGCTTGGAGGTGAGAGGGGTCTCAGTGGCGTACATTAGATCTATTAAGGACATGTACGATGGAGGGAAGACCCGGATGAGGACGGCAAGAGGAGACTCAGAGCATTTTTCGATCGAGATAGGGTTGCATCAGGGATCGATTCTTAGTCCGTTCCTATTTGTGTTGGTGATGGACATGTTGACGCAGAGGATTTAAGGCGAGGTGCCTTAGTGTATATATGTTATTTGCGAATGATATAGTGTTGATTGATGAGACGTGGGGGATGTGAATGACAAATTAGAGGTTTGGAGGCAAACCCTTGAGTCTAAGGGGTTCAGGTTGAGTAGGTCCAAGACGGAGTATTTGGAGTGCAAGTTTAGTGACTTGAGGTAGGAGGACGAATTGGTGGTGAGGTTGGGCTCCCAGGATGTTTGTAAGAGGGATTAAGTGTCTTGGATCTATGATTCATGAGAATGGTGAGATTGATGAGGATGTATCTAACAGTATTGGAGCAGGTTGGATGAAATGGAGGCTCACCTCGAGAGTTTTGTGTGATAAAAAGGTACCCCTTAAGGTTAAAGGAAAATTCTATAGAGTGACAGTCTGACCGGTCATATTGTATGGAGTGGAGTATTGGCTAGTCAAGCACTCCCACATAAAAAAATTGAAGGTGGAGGAAATGAGAATGTTGTGTTGGATGTGTGGGCGTACTAGAGGGGACAAATTTAGGAATGAGATTATTCGGAAGAAGGTGAGAGTGGCTTCGGTGGAGGATAAGATGCGGGAAGGAAGGCTAAGATGGTTTGGGCATGTGATGAGGAGGGGCGCGAATACCCAGTTTGTAGGTGTGAGAGGCTAGCTTTGGATGAATTCAGGAGGAGCAGAGGTAGGTCGAAGAAATACTAGAGGGAGGTGATTAGACATGAATTGGAGCAGCTTCAGCTTACTGAGGACATGATCCTAGATAGGAAGGTGTGGAGGTCGCAAATAAGGGTAGTAAGCTAGTGTGAGTGTGTGGATTGTAGCAAGCAGTCAGGAGAGATCTTCTGTAACTGGGTTAGTAATCCTAGGACTGTGTACATAGGTGTCTTTAGTTTGTGAGTGTATGTTACTACTAGGTGGGTGTCCTATTTCTTATTTCTTAGTTTCTATTTTCTTATTTTGTGTTGCCCTAATTTCTCATATTTCGTATTTCTCTGATTTCTATTTTATTAGTTCTTATTCCTTATTTCTGTTATGCCATCCATCCCCTTGTTTACTATTCTTTATCTTGAGTCGTGGGTCTATCGGAAACAACCTCTCTACTTCTTCGGAGGTAGCGGTATGGACTGCGTACATCTTACCCTCCCAGACCCCACTTTGTGGGAATACATTGGGGTTGTTGTTGTTGTAATGCTAACTTTATTATTTAAAAAACAATAATTCATTAAGATGTTTTTGGTTTAGTTATCTAATTTTAAATTTATAATACAATTTGTAAATTATTATGTACACTAATTCTAAAATTTATTGTTCAATTATTATTGTTGTTGTTATAGTAATAATAATAATAATAATAATAATAATAA
>NW_025827134.1:0-2425 GCF_002878395.1 Capsicum annuum | reverse complement strand
CAGAGATACTGTGTTTGTTTTAAAGTCACTTCTGATATTATGAGTTTAGGTCAATGATGCAGCAAGTCGGTGATAGATTTTAATGGTTGGAAGCAAGATTAAATATCACGAGGGAAGAGTGATTGCCACGAAAGATAAAGCCATAAACATTCCACCATGTTTTTGAACTCCCAAGTTTTCTTTGATGAGACAGGAAACATGTTACTTTCAAATCAAGAACTTCAGGGTATAAATATTAAGGGTTGCAATGCCTCATTTTCACAAATGCAGGAAGCCATGTTGTTATACAGGTTTGATAATCAAATTATGATAAAAATTTATCATCATATATCCCTTAAAGGCATACTTTTTTGTCTAGGTATTTCAGTTTTAATTGCGAGATGATTTATTTCTTAAATTGAACCTTGATTCCTAGAAGACGTACCTTTTAGTCGAGTCGTCCCCTTGATTCCTATAAGACGTACCTTTTAGTCGAGTCATCCCCTTGATTTCTATAAGCCGTACCTTTTAGTCGAGTCATCTCCTTGATTCTTATAAGAAGTACCTTTTAGTCAGGTCATCCCTGTGATTCCTATAAGACGAACCTTTTAGTAGGGTCATCCCCGTGATTCCTATAAGATGAAACTTTTAGTTGAGTCATCCCCTTGATTTCTATAAGACGTACCTTTTAGTCTAGTCATCCCCTTGATTCCTATAAGACGTACCTTTTAGTCGAGTCATCCCTCTTGATTCCTATGAGACGTACCTTTTAGTCGAGTCATTTTCTAAGTATAAACTGGGGCAAAAATTTTATTCGTGTTCATTGAATTTTATGTTCTGCTCAGGACCCTCCTGAAGAATGGGATGTTATTTTTTTTGTTTGACCTTTTATTTTGAGTTCAGAAACATATTTTGAAAAATCAGAAAAAGTAAGTTCAGGAGCCCACCTGAAGAACAGGGTGAAGAAAAGAGAAAGTCCAGGAGCTCGTCTAAAGAACAGGGTGAAGAAAAAAGTAAGTCCAGGAGCTCGCTTAAAGAACAGGGTGAAGAAAAGAGAAAGTTCAGGAGCCCGCCTGAAGAACAGGGTGAAGAAAATAGAAAGTCTAGGAGCCTGCCTGAAGAACAGGGTGAAGAAAAAAGTAAGTCCAGGAGCCCGCCTGAAGACAGGGTGAAGAAAAGAGAAAGTTCAGGAGCCCGCTTGAAGAACAGAGTGAAGAAATTGTAAGTCCAGGAGCCTACCTGAAGAATAGGGTGAAGAAAAAGGAAATCTAGGAATCACCTTGAAGAACAGGGTGAAGAAATTGTAAGTCCAGGAGCCCGCCTGAAGAACAAGGTGAAGAAGAAGGAAGTCCAGGAGCCCGCCTGAAGAACAGGGTGAAGAAAAAGGAAGTCTAGGAGCCCTCCTGAAGAATAGGGTGAATTTTCAAATTCAAGTTGCGAAGATTAGAATCAAGATTCTAGAGATTATAATTTTCGTCTATATTTTTCATTTTTTGATTAGTCATTTGAATGTAAGAGGAAGAAGTTGTTACCGTAATCTCGACGGAATCTCACTCGAATTTAACTTTTTCTCTCATCATGTTACCTTTGAACTACTCGTGACCTGATTTCCTTATAACCCGGGATAGGTAGGAAGTCCAAAACCAGGACTCAGTCACATTTTTCCTTTTATTTTGTTTTTATTTTTATTTTTATTCTTACCTTTCAAATAATTGAAGGGTCAAAAATCATATCTCGTCTACTTCTTTGCATGAAAATTCTTCTAGATTTCACACAAAGAGGGACAAAAATGTAGACACGTGATTTTTGATCCTCCCTAAATTTTAACTTGTGTATCAATATTAAATATTTATATTTATATTTAATCATATATTAGTTTTTATTTTTATTCTAATTTTAAAATAATATAAAAATTAAAAAATATGTTTTTTTTATTTTATAAATTTTGATAAATAAATTGGTAGTTTTAATATCATTTTATTATATTTGTTTTATCTATTTATAAATTTTTGTTTTGTTTTATTTAATATAAAATTAATTAATTATTATTACATTTTTTATTATAATTATTTTATTTATTTATTTATTTATTTATTTTTACTTTTATTTATTATTTATTATTATTAGTACTATTATTTTCCAATATATAAAAATAGAATAATAATAATAATAATAATAATAGTAATAATAATAATAATAATAAATAAATTATTTTGAATTTTAAATATTCCTTTTTCCCTTATCTGTTAACAACTACTCCCCCCAAAAAGAAACGGTTCCCCCCCCCAAAGTCCCCATAATTAAGGAGTTCTCAACCAGTAAAAAAAAAACCAGGAATAACATATTTTTATCACCATCAGATACAGAGCACACCAAAGAAAAAATCAGATACTGAAAAGTGAAGAGTCAGACAAATCCTCTAGTAAAAATAGAAAGAAAAAAAAAA
>NW_025827133.1:0-2741 GCF_002878395.1 Capsicum annuum | reverse complement strand
TCACTAACAGACCTTCTAATTTTTTTCGTCCAGTATAATATTAAAATTACCACCAATCATCCACTGTTTATTTATCTGCAAATTGTTCTACTCAATATCCTCCCATAGTTCAAATCTTTTTATAGCGTCACATATTACATACACCGCAATGATAAAGATTTCTTTTACAATTGTGTGATTTCTAAATTTGATAGTAAGTTGCTAATGCCTATCACTAATAACTTCTCCATTCCATTCAGCATTTCAGAAAATCTATATTTTTGCAGAACTATTACAAAAGTATTCTCTATTTTCAGTTTTCTTCTGTAATTTTCTAATTCATGAGGCCCTTGAAAAGATTTCAGAAGGGTTATATAAGCATATTTGTATCTTTTAATTAACCTCTCAAAGGAGTTTTGAGAATTAACAAACCTAATATTTCAAAAAAGAAGTTTGTCAATCATTGTTTTAACTATAGATGGTTTGGCAGAGCTACTTTTTGTACTTTTCGTTGTGGTTTATTTGGTTGTCTTTCTGCCATTTCTCATTACTTTGGTATGACTGGGTGATAAATCACCTTTCACGCTTACACCTTTAATGTTTTCTTAGATATCTTCTTTTTCATCATCATCTTTTGCACGTCTCATGCAGTCTGACATATGACCCTTTTAACCTTGATCTGACTTCAATTCTACGTCCACATCTTCTTTTGCTTCATCTTTGTCAGTTGGTGACCCCTCTCCTTCTAAAAGAATCTTATCTCCAGGATCTGGTGGTTTTTCAGTCTCTCTCCCTCCACAAGCATCACTTGTTTCAGCATCATCCCCTTCATGACTAATTTCTCTTTTGTGATGATCCATTTCTCTGTGTGTCTTTATGTATCTGTGGCTATCTTCACTACTATGTATATGGATCTCTTTTTCCTTGCTTTGCTTCTCTATGACCATATCTCTTTCCTTATTGATCTCCTCTTTTGTGTCAGCATTTTATTTTCCTTCTTCTGCATGTGTGTCCTGGGTATTATTGTGTTATTGTTCCTTTATGTAATCAATCTCTTTATTGGTTTACCTAATACTTCCTCCTCCACTTTTTTGCTGATTTCTTTTTATTTTGATCATCATCTCTATTTGCTGTAGTAACAATGTTGTGTGTTTGATTCTCCTGTTTCTCTTTCTCATCCTCATTATTAAGCACATTAAACTTATTTCTTGTTAGTACATCCTCACCGTTAGCCTGTTGCTCTCGTCGGATCCATCTTTGAATCATGTCTCCCCTATTTCTTGCTCTGCCTCATAGCCTCATTTCTAGTTCTTTGTTCCTAAAACTCATTGTCAGTCGCTTCATTTTTTGTCTCCATGCTCCTCCTTTTTCTCTTCCTTATGATTATTCTCCCCAACTTTCTCATCTTCTTATTCATCATAGATTTTCTCTGTTGGATATAACTTCGGATGCAACACAAAACACTTCTTCTTATTGTGTCCTTGTAGTTTACAATTTTTCCAGTACTTAGGGAGATAATCATACTTAATGGTGATCAATTTTGCCACTATCTCCCCTGATTTCTTTTTTATTCCCATATTCACGCTCTTTGGTAGGTCATTTAAAAGATCAACCTCAATTTAACTCGTGCACAGCTCAACCTAATCTTATTTTGTAGTAGCTATATCTACCTGTAAAGGTTTGCCCACTGCCGCTGCTAAAGAAAACATAGTCTCTTTTCCAAAAAAGTTTGGTGACGATGTTGGTAAGGATATCCATGCTATGGCAATTGACGTCTCCTTTTCTGGGTGAAATAGAGGATCTCACTTCAGTGTTCTCATAAGTTAAGTGTAATTTCTATGTGCAATATAGAAAATCGGCTTTGATAAGAGGCTTACATAATCCTCAATACGTGAGGCTCTTATAAGAACATATTGATTGTATAATAAATCTATGTGAGTATCCCTTTCAATTCACATAGCTTCGGAATGATCTTGCAAAATTGTTGGATGTTTGGCCACCCATAAGAGAATTTTCCTACTACTACATATTTCAAATCCTCGTGATTATCATTTGTGTTACTTTATCTTCTTCTCATACAACTCTTGGCTCTTCATGCAGGTACGTAATCGGCTTCGTGGGTAAAGAAGTTCATGTGGATTGTGTGGGCCGTAGCGTGGCTAAAAAATTTAGACCCCCATCATTATTTATGGAGGGAGTTTTTCCGACATGTTGACCAGCCTCTAGAGTGGGCTGCCCGATGGCTATCATGGCCATTCAGGCGATAAAAGTACAGTAGTATTAGGGTTTTAAAGGTTTTGGGATGAGAGCATTTTTTCTATTTGCAGGGTAAAAGGTTGAATCAACAAAGAAAATTGTATTACCATCTAGTAAGTGTTCTTCATTTGTTAAAAGCGTTCCTTTATTTTTCATAAGAATGGTCATATTTTGGTTACTAGCATACAAACTAGTGTGAAGTGTAAACACATTGTATTATAGTCTTGTTGGTTCTGGTTCACCTGATATGCGTACCATGGTTTCCTCCAAAAAGTTGTTGAAAATTAAGTTGCTCAGACTCTTCAAATATATTGTCGCGCCTGTGTGGATCCTTCAAAAGTATACTGTTTTTGGAGGATCCTATATGCATCTGTTGACGTTTTGAAGAGTCCAAGCAATATAGGATAGAATTGCTTATAAAAATAGTCCATTTATAGATTTTATACACGAGTAGTGTGATAGTAGAGTTAGGAGCTTTATACTTCATTTACAGATTCTAAAAAAAA
>NW_025827132.1:0-2902 GCF_002878395.1 Capsicum annuum | reverse complement strand
CGAGTTCATCTCAGTACAACCTTTCATCCTCAGACAGATGGTCAAGAAGAAAGGAATATTCAAACTTTAGAAGATATGTTGCGAGCATGTGCGATAGACTTTAAAGGTAGTTGGTATGACCACTTGCCTTTGATTGAATTCGCCTATAACAACAGCTATAACTCCAGTATTCAGATAGCTCCATTTGAGGTACTTTATGAGACGAGATGTATATCTCTCATTGGTTGGTTTGAAGTGGGTGAGGACATAGTGGTAGGGCCTGACTTGGTGTTTAATACCTTAGAGAAGGTCCAGTTTATCAGGAAAAGACTTAGAGAGCTCAGAGCCGGTAGAAATCGTACGCAGATATGCACAAAAAGGATCTTAAGTTCGAGATTAGTGACTATGTGTACTTGAACATCTCTCTTATAAAGGGAGTGAAGCATTTTCGAAAGAAGGGGAAACTTAGTCCTAGATATGTCGGTCCTTACCGAATCCTCAGATGTTTTAAAAAAGTAGCTTACGATCTTGAGTTACCTTCAGATTTATCTTCAGTTCATCCAGTGTTCCATGTCTCCTTGCTAAAGAAATGCATAGGTGATCCATCAGTCGTAGTCCCTATTGAGGGCATAGATATTCAGAACAACCTCTCTTATGAAGAGATCCTAGTCGAAATCGTTGACTATCAGATTCGCAAATTGGGGAACAAAGAAGTTCCTCTAGTCAAAGTTCTTTAGCAGAATCAGTTCATTGAAAGAGCTACATGGGAAGAAGAAGTATACATGCGAACCAAGTATCCTCAGCTATTCTCCGCTAATCCAGACTTAGCTTAAGGTGATAGTTTCCTTAAGCTTAATCGGTTTCATATTTAGATTTCAGTTACAACTTGGTATCAGTTACCATTACAAGTTTAGTTATACGTTCATGAGCTAGTTCAGTCGTGTCTCCATGCATCAGATATGCATGTTCAGTACATAAATTCATTTTATCACTAATCCCAGTCATGCATTAATCAATTATGTTCAGCTATATACATGCATCAGATATGCATATTCAGTATGATAATTCAGAATACCAATAATATCAATCATATAGTCATGTTCCAGATGTTCATGTCCAGTGTAAGTCAGTCTCTTAGTATTCTCAGTCTCAGCAATCTCATTGGAGGATAAATATTCCCAAGGGGAGATAATGTAAGACCCCGTAAAATCTTATGCTTAATTCAGTCATTTAGGCTTGTCAAGGGGTCCCAGACTTAGAATATTTTAGCTAAGTACTCAGACTTAGTGTCATTTTAACCTGCGAAGGTTGGCAATCTTATTTCATGACCTTTGCGTCCACTAAATGTTGATGTTTAGGTTGATTCATGATCAAGAATGTCTGTAGGTGTTTTCAAACAAGTTTCTGATTTTTCAGACTTCGTTTGAAGCTCCTTTGGAATCACAAAATAGTGAATCAATGTGATATTGGCACGGCGCAGCAAATATCGCGTTGATTCCTATTTTTCCCAGCTACCAGTGTCCAATTCCAGTGAATCGATGCGAACATGGCACAACGGTTGGCTATTACGTTGATGCTATCAATGCGTCGCATCGACCTGCGCATCGATAACCCAGTTTTCAATCATTAAAAGAACATGTTCTTGGGGGTATTTAGCTCTTTTTTCCCCAAACCTCATCCCCAAAATATGAAATTAAACTCCCTATAGAGCAAATATAATCATTCTTTCTCAAATTTGCTCAAGAGAAAAACCCTAGAAGATCCAATTTCAAATCAAGAACTCAAGATTCAACCATAAGCTTTCAAAAATTCTTCAACAAAGGTATGTGAAGTGTTCATCCAAGGGTTCCTTTCACGCTTGGAGTCCAAGAATCTCTTTTGAACTTCAAGTAATTGACTTTATGATTTCCATGGTTGGAATTAAAGTGTAACCATGATTGCTATTTGAATTAAATTCATAATTCATGATTATATATATATATATATATATATATCTCATGTGAAATTGATCATTATGTGTGTAGATTTATTTGAATCCATGATAAACCCTTGACTTGTGAAATTAGAGATGAATTATGATGCTCACTTGTTGTTCAACACTATGGGCATATACTATGCTCACCTAGTACTTGATAAATTGTCTATGTGAACTATTAAGAGAATAAAATCATGTCAAGTTAGCTTATGTGCATGTTATATCATGCAAGTGTTTGACAAAATGCCCCAATGAATGAATGATGATAAAGTTCATAGTTTACATATTTCATACTATGCCATGTCTCTTAATTCATGCTATCGAGTCCTGGGAGTACTTTTACCCGACAATTTAGCTGATTACCTAGAGCCATGGTCAATCATAGAACAGTATCAGTCACGACACAATCAGTAGTACTCTTAATCAGTTACAGAACTCAGGAAAAACTCAATAGAATCCATATTAGTCCAGTCTAATTTAGTAACTAGTTCAGACCTCAGTAAACTCAGTCAGCTAACAAGATTCAGTAGTATTCCGTCAGTCTACAAAACTCAATAAACTAGTTCAGTTTAGCTAGACAGTAATTCCAGTGACCGTGCAGTCCAGCGTAGTACAAAATAGAAATCAGTTCAGTGTTTATTCAATTGGGTGTAGGATTCAGCACCAAGTTAACCCAGGAACGAGAGCATTCCTGTCAGCAGAGGGTTTGACCCTTAGTAGCAATCCCTACGTTACAGAACTACGTAGCCAATATAGGTTGAGGTATCTTCCTGCCAGATATTATGAGGGTTAATATTTCTCATCTGATTTATCCTGCCAGCGAGGATTAACAAAAGATCTTTCTGTCAGAGAGGAATTAACTCATAACTTGTCCTTACCCGTGGCACGGTAATGACACCCCTCCAACTGGGGTTACAGGTTGGACCCCAAATCAATTAGAGAAAGGGC
>NW_025827131.1:0-2214 GCF_002878395.1 Capsicum annuum | reverse complement strand
CGTTTACTTTCATTAGCATATCCACATATGATATTCAATCGTTCCCACGATTCTGACATAAGTGAGAATATCAAAACTAGCGAATTCCGATCCCCTTTCTCCCCACCCTTTTTAGAAAGTAAAATTAACCCCCTTTTTCTTTTATTAACATGCTCTATACTAAAGAAAGACTCAAAAGTCACTTCCTATCGAATTGCACCACTTTGGCTCTAGGCCTAGAGATTGTAACAGTTGAAAGTCAAAACAATTGAAGAAATAGAGTTGAGTAATCAAACTTGACGTTTGGCATCCATATGGTGTTGTTTAATGGTGGTGGTTATTGTTTGACTGCCATATGATGCCTTCAAAAGTAACAAGGAGAAGTAATGCTAGAAAAGATTAGAAAGTCATTTTATTTTGTCTTTTCTGTAAAAGTTAGGATATCCATTAATGTTTTTCTTCACTATCTTTTCCTAAAACCCCTGTTGAGTTGCCTTCCAGCAACCAAGTTTCATTCGATATCCAGCTAAGACATAACTAATTATAGAGTTAGCCAATTGAATAGGATTATATTTAAACCCAATGCAGAGGTTATAAGGGATTGAAACATGGAATGTCATTAGAAATTTCAATTCCCAAAAATTCTTCCTTCTTTTTGCTAGTTTTAATAACAGCAACAAACATAGTGTAATCCCACAGGATGGTTCGGGGGAAGGTCGAAGATAAGAAGTTTTGTTTTGGAAAGACACTCGATTGAGCAATAAGTGAAAAAAGGCAATAGCAATAAACAGAAATAACAGCAAGGCAAAACAACTAACTGGTACATGTATTAATCTAATAGTCTCTATTTCATTAGACTGAAACTCAATATTATAATCTCCCTATGTCTGTCCAGAGCTATAAACTGTATTGATGTGCCTAGTCGTGTGAACAAGTTATGGATATAACATATTAGAAAATATGCCAAGGAGTGGCGGAGCCACGTGTGCTTAAAGGGTATCTACCGACATCCCTTTTTTAGAAAATTACATTGCACAGCTAGGCAAAAATGTTACATATATAGTAATATTGACACCCATCGATTAGGGATTAAGCCAACTCGACCGAGGGGGGAGCTTAACTCGATTTCAATAATAGAAATGTAGATCAAGGACTATGCTTCTTCGTGAATTTACTTTTTTATACCGTGACATCCCTTGGTTAAAGTTCTTGCTCCGCCAATTAGGACCCAACCACAAGCAAATTTATGTTATATTACCTATTTGACTAAAAGCAATCTATATAAAAGATGAACTTGATAGAGAAAAAGGCATCTATAGAGCGAAAGGTGAAAAACACATCTAAAGTATTCCAATTTTTGAATTTCATGCCTAAACTATCACCAATTATTTAGTAAAACACGCATCAACTGTTAGGCATGTAACTGAAAATATCAAGATAGTAAAGATGTGTTTTGGACCATTAACACAAATCTATCTATATAATAAAAGATATGAACTTGATGGAGGAAAAACAATCTATATTCAAATATGCAAACGGTTTTAGTAAGCACATAGATGATAAAAGGAAGTAAGTACCTCGCTCTCCTCGGCAATCGAATTTTTGTCGTTGATGTCGCTTCCATCCGTCAGAGGTAATTGATCCGAAGTTTCAAAATCGCTCGATTCTTCTTCTTTTTCTTTTACATCTTCCTCCCCATTTACCTTTTGCTTCTTCACCGACGGCTCATAATCTGATTCGCTCGAGTATTCCAATTCGCTTTCCTTTTCACCCTTCTGATGGCAGCAGTGGTGATGATGGCGGCGGGGATGGCTTTTCACCTTCTGATGGTGGTGGTGATGGCGGCGGCGGCTGTGACAACAAATTAACAAAACCCTAGCATCACAAATTTGAATATGGACTATTGCCCCAATAGAGCCTTTCAATAGAGGTGAACCCGAAAACTTTTTATTGGTTTCTTTTAGGAAAAGTTACAAAAACTAGCATCCTTAAGACTATAATTACAATAAATAGCAACACTTTTTCAAAATTATAACTTATAGCAAAAGTAGCAATATTTTACCCACTTCATAGTAATAGAAGAATATGTATTTTTCAGTTGTGCATATGTATTTATGAGTAATACATATATATTTGTATATGTATTTATATAGCAACATTTTACTTAAATACAAATACAATTTGCTACTTTTCGTAATTATGAAACTGTTTCTATAAAAGTTATAATTAAGGCTA
>NW_025827130.1:0-2740 GCF_002878395.1 Capsicum annuum | reverse complement strand
AAGTCTAGGAAATGCAGAGGTATTTATAGATATGGGGAATTATTAATTAGTTAGTTAGTATTATTATATTATAGATGCAGCCACTGTTGTTGAATTGTTCAAAATTTTAGTATATATTTATGACCATACTTTTTTTAATGGTTGACTTCTAACTTTTTCTGAGTCTTTATGATTTTGTCAAAATGTCAATTATGTTAGGAGCAGTTTTTTCACATTATTCTTTCTCCTTCTAGTAGAATTGAACATACACAAAATTCGTTGAATTATTTGTCTTACTCACATATATAGATGTAACTATGTAAGTAAATTAACACACTTTAATATTAATTACATTTAAAACTGAACTATAATTACATTAATTAACTATGGAAAACAACTAAGAATATAATTATATAACGCCATCTCTGAAATTAGGTTTGAATCTTCAACTTTCCAATAAAACGAGAGTTGATCAAGAAGTCATCTAACTTGTGCTTCACCTCGCTCTGTAGAGGGATATTTGCCGTGAATGTGGTGTCGCGCCACTGTGTAGAGGTTAGTCCTTTATGGTGCTTTCAATTCACCAAAATATATAATTCTTTGTGGCTATTTCAATTCAACTGAAATAGTCTTTCATGACACTTCTAACGAACGAAATTGGACTTTCAAAACAAATGCTTATATATTGTTATTCAGTTTTTAAACATTCTAGAACCCAAAAGTAAATAGATTGAAAACAATTGGAAGTGTGTGAGCATATTTATTATTTGTTTTATATTTTATTTAGTGGTAAGATTATATCACTACACAATGAGAATCTTTTAGAAAAAAATTACTTTGACCATGAAAATTCTTTAAGGCATAATAGTAATATTATTGTTGGTTTAGACTTATTTTTTAAGTTACGAACTTTAAGTAAAATAATATAAGTAGAAGATAATACTTTACTCACTATATAATTAATAAGATAAAAAAAATTATTCTTTCCACAACACGTATATTGTTTTACCAAGTAGGCACTCATTGACCCATTCATCGTTAAATAAAAAATAAGAGTACGTAAATATAATTGTAACTGTATTACTACCACCATTTATGACAGGTTTAATACGATAAATCTTAATTGTAACTAGTAATGAATATGAAGGTTTGTACAACATTAAAAATTTCTTTAATAAGCTTTGTGATGTTATTAATTCATGGACCGATATGAAACAAAAATATATCCTTTTCGTGTGGACCTATGGTTAGTTAATGAGATGCATAATTTGGACCATAACATTATGGGCAGAAAAAATATCTATGTTCTCTTCAAGCTAAAAATGTGAATTTATTGACGTCTTCTGTATATTTTCCGCCTCAAAATATTTATTTTAAGTTATTTCTTGATTTATAAAATCAAAACAAAAGCAATTCAATTTTCTTATTTGTCCTTAAATAATTAGTTTTGTGAAAGTATAAAATATTGTAAAGTTTCTCTGTTGTTAATTTAGTGTTGATAGATACACAAATATAATATAAAAAATAATAATACAAAACCAGAGAGAGTATTGTCCCAAAACGCAAAATATCTAAAGACCCGCCTATGTATTTTCTTCAAATTCTCTTAAATTATCAGAAATCTTAATTATCTCATCAACTTAACTATTTGTTAGCCTTTAAATAAAACTAATTAAAATAGTTGGAAAAATACAAAGAGGGGTATATTGATAGTGTGACGATGTTTATATACTTTGAATTAATTATTAAAAATAGTTAAGCAAATAATGCAACAACAATGATGAATTAATTATTAAAAATAGTTAAGCAAATAATGCAACAACAATGAAGCGTAAGTGTGTTTGGTACGAAGGAAAACATTTTTGAGAAAATATTTTTCAGTTTTCTTATGTTTGGTTAGCTTATATATTTTGAAAAATATTTTCCAAATCAACTTATTTTCCTTAAATATAAAAAAAAGACTTCCCTTCGAAAAGTAAGGAAAACATTTTCCAAAACTCTCTTTCAACCTTACTTTAAAGTTGAAATGTTCATACAATTCTCAAAATCATCTACCTTGCCCCCAATACCCCCATCACCCAGACACCACCCCTACCCCTACCAACCCCCCTTTTCAAAAACAATATGTACATTTTATTTAAAAAATTTAAACTTTTCTCTTACCCCCAACCCCTACCCTCCTCCCTACCAGCCCCCCCCCCCCCCCCCCCCCCCCGCCCCACCCCAACCTCAGAAAAAAAAATTAAATTTATTTTTACAAAAATTTTAATTTTTTTCTTCCCCCTTTCCCCTCACTCCCCTACCTTGACCCCCAGCTCCTACTAACCCCCTCCCCCTGCCAATTTTTTAAATTTTTTTAACAAAAAAAAATTTAAAACTTTTTCTTACTCCACCCCTATTGCCTATTCTGACACCCCCACCCACCCGTTTACCAACCCTTTTTCCAAAAAAGAATTTAATTTTTGAATTTATTTTTTAAAAAGGAATTCTAAAATGTATTTTTACGCTTTAGTTAAACACTAAAATGTATGTTTTGAAAAATATTATTTCATTCACTAATCAAATACTAGAAAATATTTTTCGGAAATGGAAAATATTTTCCATCCATCAACTAAATATAAGAAAACAAGTAAGAAATCAACTTGTATTTTGAAAAACATCTTCTAGAAAAATATTTTCGAGGGAAAACATTTTCCTTCGTACCACGCGCACCCTAAATCCAATGCAATTTACTGCTTTCTCTATGATTTGTCTTTGGCTA
>NW_025827129.1:0-2228 GCF_002878395.1 Capsicum annuum | reverse complement strand
ACTAAGTGGGAATACACTGGGTTTGTTGTTGTTGTTGTTGTTGTTGACAAGGAGCATAAATTTGACACTTGAAAAAAAGCTTTTCATGAGAAAAGATTCATGCCAAACTACTTGATATCAATCTGAAAGAAGCGGCTGCAAAATGCTATCAATGGTTTGTTTGCCCCATCCCATATATTCAACCCTCTTTTAGGTGCCAACTTAGTACAAGTGTTCTTGGTTAAGGAAAACACAAACGTTGAAAGGACTGATATGATAAGTAGGACAGAGATCTTTTCTCTTAAACTAACAATATAATAACCGATATAAAAAAAGAACTCAGCACCTAATCACTCAAAACTTAAATGATATAGCACCAGGGAAAACCTGCTCACGCAACTAACTTAAAGCTTGCTTGTATTGCGCGTAAAATAAGATACCTACAAACAAGATTGTAACAGCACATGCCAGCCATGGTAGATGAAAAATTGAGATAGCCGAGGCCTGCTGCTCCTCCCCACCAGCACCAACAGCTGAACAGAGGAAAGACAACTGGTAAGTTGAAAATTGTTAGATATTCATGTGAAAAATGTGAAAAATGATAAGAGAAGAATATTATTGAATTGTGCATCTACATTATTACCCCTATTTATAGATACTATACTATAATCTTTTTCCAACTAGGAGACTACACTATAATCCTTTTCCAATTAGGACACTACATTGTAATCCTTTTCCAAGTAGGATTCTATTTATTATTCCTATTCCTACTCCAATTAACACCCCCCTATAGCTGGTGCACACAGGTCAATACGTACCGAGCTTGGTACACATGTAATTAATACGAGGACCAGTGAAGGACTTGGTGAAGATATTTGCAAGAAAGCTGGTAAGCATTGTTGGGGACGTCTAGGCGATCACCTTTGCAAAGGAAAAAACTGAAAAAGTAGTAGAAAACGTCGCTGAATAGTCAATCTAACGCAGGAAAATTGCTGGAAGCTAGTATAAAATGCATGGGTCATCTCGAAATCAAGAGATAAGTAGATCTTGAACAAGAAAGTTACCGACAAACTGATCGGAACATGTTCGCATGCCAGATTATTAGAGTTGACGGCTGAAAAGTGATCAAAATCTGAGAAAAATTATATGGGTAGGGTCGAAAAGATGGCACGACCCTATTGGTAAAGAGAAATTGTTGAACTTCTCAAACCAGGTTTGAGGAGATTATTTTAGACCATAAAAGTATATGGGTCAGGTTGGAATGATCACACAATCCTACTGGAAAAGAGAAATTATATGGGTAGGGTCGAAATGATGGCATAACCTTACTAGAAAAAAGAAATTATATAGGTACGATCGAAATGATAGCACGACCCTACTAAAAAGGAGAAATTATCTGGGTAGAGCCGGAATGATGGCACGACCCTACGCAAATCAGATATCAAGAGTCACCGGAAAGACACACAGAACTACGCAAATCAAATCTGAGGAGTCAACTAAAAGACGCCCGGTGCTATGCAACTCAAATATGAAAAACTAGTCAAAGAAAATGCATGGTACTACGTAAATTAAATATGAAGTAGTCCAGAGAGATGCATGGTGCAATACAAATTAGATATGAGAAAGCAGTCACTGAAAAGATGCACGGTGCTACTCAAATCAGATATACGAAAATAGTCATCGGAAAGAAGCACGGTAGCCCAATCTTTTGCTAACATGATCATTGGTTAGATGGTCGGCATATATGGGTTATAGCCGCCCACTGGCAATAGACGCTTTTTGATTCTCTACCAAGATCGTAGAGGCTCTAATACCACGTGAGAAATATAAGAAAAGAATATTATTGAATTGTATATCTACATTATTACCCCTATTTATAGACAACAACAACAACAACAAACCCAGTGTATTCCCACCTAGTGGGGTCTGGGGGGTAAGATGTACGCAGTCCATACCTCTACCTCTGATGAAGTAGAAGAGGAAAGCACACAGATTCGTAATAAAACATGGAACACGAAACACGAAATCAAAACAGGAATAAAACCCCCACCAAGTAATTCCCTACACTAGCGACCCAAACTGGCCCTAATCCTCTGCCGTAATTCGCGTCTTCCAGATCTTCCTATCTAGGGTCATGTCCTCGGTGAGCTGTAACTGATCCATGTCCCGCCTAATAACCTCACCCCAGTACTTCTTCGGCCTACCCCTACCCCGCCTAAAACCATCCAACGCTAGCCTCTCACACCTAC
>NW_025827128.1:0-4193 GCF_002878395.1 Capsicum annuum | reverse complement strand
TATCTATCTATCTATCTATCTATCTATCTATCTATCTATCTATCTATATATCTAGCTATATGAAGCTATGCTACTACCGTATGTTATTCATTTTGTATAGTTGTTACTTCGCTTTGTGTATTACTATATATCTTTATTTTGGTCTTTATTCATATATTGACCTGGGATATATGGTATGTCATTGACGTATATTGAATGTAGTTTGAATAGGATAGTTCACCCTGATACTTCCTTAGTCTTATTATGTTAGACTCTTGGACATAAATAGGTTAGTTTTCCCTTATTATTCTCATTGACTTTTCATATAATTTTTGACCCTTGGGTGTAGTTTTCATTTTGTTTATATACTATTTATATTAGTTTTATCTTTGTAGCTCAGTTGGCAGCAGCCTACTGAGTACTATTTATTTGGTACTGATACTACACTTTTGCAGCCTGCAGATCATAGTATGGGTTATGGCTATTGATGTGTGCATCATGCAAAACATCTCTGGTTCAGAGACAGAGTGAGCTCTTGATGCTCAGAGCATTACTTATCTCTCTCTTATGTATTAAACTAGTCTCTAAGTTGTATTCAGTGATAAGTTATATTAGTGTATATCTCTTGATATTTTACTTTTGTACTTTTTTTTATATTAGAAGCTCTTGTATTAATACCTTCAGGGTTTGGGATTCTTATATGTATTGATATTTATTTCATATATTCCATATTTTTTTACTTATATTATTGAGTAGTCAGTTGCTAGTCATTTTGAACTACGGGTTGGCTTACCTACTTGTGGGTTATGGTAGGCCCCATCATGACCTAAAAAAATTAAGTCGTGACAAATCAGTATCATAAACCAAGTTTCATTGGTGTATTAGTACAAGAGCTAAGTGTTAGTAGAGTCCTCTGGATCTATGCGGAGATGTCCATAACCTATCTTTGGAAGGCTACAATGACATTTTAGGAAATTCACTTCATGAGTCCTTATCATGTTTCCTCATTCCTATGAACCTTGAAAATTTTCTTTGACTCCCTAAAAGATGATGGGATATTGTTGACAGATATGGATAAGACTTCAACACATGTTTCTAGTATTCCAGTACAACATTAGATTAGAGGGTCAGAGATGGATATAGAAGATCCTTAGCGGCAACCTAAAGGGATTTGGGAAGAGTCCCCATCATACTTGCAGAGAGTGGTATAGTTATTTAGGCCATGACCATTCTGTATTATGAGGTGGAGTATCTCAAAGTATTATTGGATCTTGGTTTAGTTGTGTTGTGATGAGACACTGGCTTAGAGAATGTCCCTGGTATAAGGTAGGTGATCAAATAAAGTTAGCATATATTCCCCACCATCCTAGAGTTTCTAAGACAAATTGTGATTTTACAAGTTTGGACACAATTTTGCAAATTTCGCTCAGCATCAGTTGGCCAGCCATTTGGGCTCAGTTTGTGTCATCTCTATATTAATGCTTCAGGAATTGCTACGGCCGTAGAGAGACTAACTACTAGTCTAGGGTGTGTCCCTGACATGAGATTCCAGTCATTTAGCTTAGTTAGATCAGCTTGTGATATTGTGAAATCTTTAGTTAGAGGTGGTATACTTAGGGCCTAAGTTAATGATTCAGTCGGTCGATCTGAGTTGGACCCATTCAAATTTATTTTCCTATGCCTATCAAGCATGTAACTGTGAATGTCACCACGATTGGTGTGCTTTTATTTCTTGCATTTATCTCTTATTATGTGTATAAGGGTTTTCATACCAATTGATTATTATATACCTTAATGAATTTATATCAGCCATTACGTGCCTTAATGTTAAATTCATGATTATGTTACTACTTCATGGTTCATTTCTTTTAATAGTGGATAAAGTAGATCTATATTGATATTTTCCCCCATGGGTGTGTTTTTGGGTTTGACTCCTATTTATCTTGGCACATTAGCCCTATTGTGGCCATTGAGTGCTACATGATATTGGAGTTTATTTTGGTTCTGCCTGTTCAGTATATTGATATTGATATTGTTATTTCTATTGCTACCATTGTGTAAGGTTATTGATATTACTTGATCTTATTACTAGATGTTGTTATATGATGAATTTCATTCTCACTGGGTAGCTGTATAGACTAGTGTTATCGAGTTCGACTTTTATTTTCTTGTGATACTATTTGGTGGCTTGAGTAGTTATAACCCAATTTGATGATTTCTTTCCCCTTGTGCGGCGAGGTTGACTGTGTTTTCTCTTGGTTAGCTGTATTAGATTGATTTTGGGGATGTGTTATGGTATCAAAAGTAAGTGACCTTCTATGGTTTTTGTGGATTTTGAGTCGGTAATTTAGTTATGTTTCCTATTTTTGAGTTTGAGATCCTTAGAATTGCCTCCTGGGTTGTGAATGATATTGTTTTGGCTATCCCTTCAGGTATAACCCATTTGTAAGATGGACTAGTTTAAGGTTCGTTCTTCATATGTGGCTATTTCATCATCCGATAGCAATTTTGATTTTGATGTTGATGTTGAGATGTTGTGGGTTCATCTCATAGGTATGTTGGGTCCATACCCTTGGGATAGTTTTCCTTGTTGTTAGTGTGGAGATTAGATACTCCTTTGTTATTGTGACATAGTTTATCCTTAAGTGGTGTTAGAGAGTTAGAGGTAGGTGGCCTTTCCTATGATCACTTCTTAAGTTGGCAAATTAGAAACTCTTTAGCTTGAGTTGTTGGTTCTCTGGTGATGGTCATGACTTTAACCTTGGTTTTGAGATTGCTATTTCTTATTTTATGATGTTGTACTTGGGTGGATTCAGGAAATCCCTATTTCAGCATTTGTTCGGTCTAGCGAGGCTTGGTTGAGACATTCTCCTCGATGATATGAGCCCGTGGCTATTTCTTTGCCTAGATAGAGTATTGGATTGGTTAGTTTCGACTTAAGTTACATTTCTTCTAATTGCTAAAGTTTTTTCCTTCACTGGTTTGGTTTTCATCCTTGAGAAGTTTTGAGTATGTTTGGATAGTTCATGCCCTCCAGCTAATATAGAGCGGATTATATGCATTTTCAACTAGTGATTTTTCCTTTTCCATGATTCCTATTTTACCGCTATGTTTTGTTCCCACCAGCTAATATAGAGTTGGTTGCTTGTGTTATCAGTCAGTTGTTATCTCTGTAGGTGATTTTACTCTCCAGATATTTCTCGACTGTAGCTTGGTATGGTTTATCTTGAATGTTTCAAATTTAAGATACTAGAGTCGATTTGAGATCGTTGACATTGATACAGCCTTATTGGATAAGTTTTGGATTTTGACACCTTGGAATGGTGTAATACCCCAGGAAATTTTTCATTGAAATTCTGTGCGTAAACTTGTTGGGTTCTATCTTTTAGAAAGAATTATAAATTTTTCATGTAGAATGTCTTAGATTATGCTCAACCATTGCGTAGAGTATCGAATAAGATTACCAATGATATGTGGATCATCTAAAACGGACATCCGAGCAACGAGTTATGAACATTCCGATCGAACCGTGAATAGTAGTGAACAGTAAAACATGCAAGAAAAAGTACTAAGGCCTGATGTATTTTTGCTCCAACTTTAAATAATCATAACTCCTCGTACATAATGACCTGGGTGATTGACTATATATCAACGAAAAGCTCTACGAGTACTCTTTCCAATGAAATTGGTTTCACCCAATTTGTCTATCGAAGCGAAATGTTATAGTCAATCTACTTTAGCCTACCAAAAGCAAATTTTTGGGTCAAATTCAAATGATCATAACTGCTCATACAAAATGATCTAGGTGAGATACTATATATCAAAGGAAAGATATAAAAGTCCTCTTTCTAATGAAATTGGTTTCATCCAATTTGGATATCGGAGTAAAATGTTATAGCTGATCTACTTTAGACTATCAAAACAGTCCACCAAAGGACAGATTCGAGAATTATTTAATTTTTAGGGCGTTTTGGTCATTCTCCCTCACCCAAAATCTATCCAGACCCTATATTAAAGATTATTAGAAGCATTATATGTTATATTTCATCAAATTCCCTCAAAAAGAAAACCCTAAGCTCCTACATCCAACTTCAAGAACCTCCAAAGTTCACCATTTATTCTGCAAATTTATTCAAGATTCCAAGTTCCTAGTTCAAGAACTCCAAGAACCATAATTCAAAGGCACAATTAACATCTAAAAAATGAGTATCGAT
>NW_025827127.1:0-2751 GCF_002878395.1 Capsicum annuum | reverse complement strand
CAATCAAAACTAAAGAGTAAAGACCTAATAAGGGACTATATATAGTCATATTACAAATGAGAGATAAAATGACCCCTTTACCCTTAATGAAAGGGGTGGCTCAACAAGTGTAGTCCCTAAAACACCCTTAATGAAAGGTGACAAAAAACTGTGAGTCTTCAAATGTTGGCCAAAACCATGAGTCTTCAAGCCTTCAATGCTCCCAAGCAACCTTCCACAAGATTACTCTATGGTGTGCTCAAATCTGCCCCTCCATGTATGTTTGTTCCCTCAATGCGACCAAAGCGTGATTCTCAATGTATTGGCTTCTAAAGATGTCATCACAAGCTATGGTGGCCACTTGGCTTGTAACTTATAGAGTATAAACGGGCACAAAAAAAATGGAATCACCAATGAAATTTCTTCCTTGAACAAAGTAGTTTCATGGATGAAGTTATTACTTTAGGCTTCCAAAGACTTTACAGTTTCCATTCAACAGCTAGTAGCTTTTGCAACAAGTACTGACAACGATGGTAAATGGTAGTTGTAGAGCATACAGTATCGAAAAAAAATTTGTAGTACTAGAGGGTATTATTCTCACTAACTTGCGAATCGTGACTACAATTTTTTTGATGCATTATATTTGCTATGTCACATTGCTAAGCTGTTGGTCACCTTGGCACTTTGAGACATTGTTTGTACGACCTACTTAGAGTGTGATAGCATATCTCTTACTCTTTTGAGAATCTTTCCCATAATTATCTTAGATTATCTTGTTTTCTATCTTAAGGCCAAACTGGTGTTTGTGTGGTCCTTTGAGACATTAATGCAGTTTGTTTTTGGTTTCCCAGAGGTCTTAAAACAGGTGTGGGATTTATCAGATCAAGATAATGACAGCATGCTTTCTTTGAGAGAATTCTGCATTGCACTTTACCTGATGGAACGACACAGGGAAGGCTGCTCTCTTCCTTCAGTTCTTCCAGCTAATCTTATCTTTGGCGAGTCACTATTGCATGCTTCGGGTGAGCCTGCAGGATCACATGGTGCGACATCTTGGAGAGACACACCAGGTATATTTCCCCTTTTTACACTATGCACAGACATGCTTGGACATGTCTTGTGAACCAATCATGTACACATGCATATGGAAAATTTATTTGTTAACTAACATATTACTTTGGCCTTATCACTTTATAAACGATTTACAAATAAGATATTCATATTGGTTTAAATTGTTATTAATTTACTAAAATTTGAATAACTAATATGAGTAAATATATGGTGGTCTTTATAAGTATTCCTAGGAGACAAACTAATTTGGGGCTAAAATTCCTTGATAGAATGCACGGGAGCTTTTTCTCATTTTTGTGGTAGTTTGTTATGATCAGTAGGGAAGGATCGGGTCACAGGATGATATATAAATTTAGCTCGTTAAAGGGAGGCTGAAACCTTAGAGTTCAATGGAAGAGAGAACTCCAATCTCTTGAACTGTTAAAGGGAGGTTGAAACCATAGAGATCATTGGGAGAGAGAACTCCAATCTCTTGCTCTTTGCTAAAATACAACTTGTTGATTTATTCTTCAAAACCCCCTTTAAATAGGAGTCAAAAGTAAAGTACTTCTGAAAGTAGGAAACATAAAACCGTTAGAAAGTCTAATCCTTATGAAAGTAGGAAATATAAAATCCTATTCTAGAAAGTCTAATCCCTAATGACAGTGGGAAACATAAAATCCTCATCTACTCTAATAACGATAGCTAAAGTAAATCATATTCTAGAATAATAAATAAAACTACTAATAATTTCATTAATTTCTTATTTTAGTTGTCTTCAAATCCACAGGACCACAACATAGTTGAGTTGTATTTGACTTTTATTGTACCATAAGTTTTAGGCCTCGTTTAGTGCCGGAAAAAGGGAGAAAAATGCAAGTACCCATCCAACTTGCCCAATGAAAAACGAGTTGGATAATTGATCTATGAAAAATCGGTACAAATACTTTCCAATTTTCTCATGTTTGGTTACAACAACATACCCAGTGTAGATCCACAAAGTGGGTTCTAGGGAGCGTAGAGTGTACGGAGACCTTATCCCTACCTCATAGGTCAGGTGGAGAGGCTATTTTCGATTAGCCCTAGGCTCAAGACAAAAATAGTCTAAATAAAAGCGTAATGGAAGTACAAGAGATAATAGATTAGTAACAAAAACAACAGCTACTAGCAGAATAATACAACAAAATAATACTACAAATTTTCTCATGTTTGATGTGGAAAACATTTTCTTTAGGAAAATATGTCCTTAAAATTGAGAAAAATGACTTCCCTAATGAAAAATGAAAGTGTGGAAGACAAGTTTCACAAATGCAATCACACATTAATTATCTCCTCCCTATTCTCCAACACACTCTATTCCACCCCACATTCTTAGATCCCTTCCTACAAACCCCAACACCTACCCCGTAGCCCAACACCTTTAGAGGTCGTCAGGTAAGGCGCATAAGGCGCATAAGAATAGTGCAAAATATGGTGTATTAGTAATGCTAGCATTCGTTATGCGGAGATTTTTCTTATGTAATGTTTGGTTTGGTATTTTCTTTTTCAGCTCTGGAACGGCTCTCTCTCTCTCTCTCCCTACCCCCTCTCTCTCCACTAACGGCTCTCTCTCTCTCTCTCCCTACCCCCTCTCTCTCTCTCGTCCCGGTCCCCGGCCCCCGTCGCCGTCGCCGACCTTCGGCGCCGACCCGACCCGACCTCCGGTCCCCGGCGCCGACCCCC
>NW_025827126.1:0-2505 GCF_002878395.1 Capsicum annuum | reverse complement strand
CTTTTCATATTCTTAGTATGCTTAAGAAATCGTGCTCGTCTGTGTCCCGCGTCATCATTCAGGGACGAATGATCCCAAGGGGGGATAATGTAATGCCCCATAGAAGTTCCCCATATGTTATCTCATTAGTAGCATGCACGTAGAGTTAAGGACTTAAAATTTTCTAAGTGTAGAAGGGGACTTAGTCTCATTTTGAGCTACCAATCTTTGATGAATTATTTCACGACCTTTCCAACCTCTGATTTTAAATTTTCTCATTGATTCATGATCAAAAAAGTCAAAAGTACATCTTGGGTGAGTTTCAAAATTTTTAGACGAGCTTAAGGACACGTTTGGGGTTGGAAAATAGTGAGCCGGGGCAATTAGCCCGCGGCGCACTATAGATTGCCTCACCTTGGAAGGGCAAGGCGATGCCCTGCCTAACCCGGCGGGTTATATCCTGCGATGCCTTGCCAATCGCGCTGGGCCAAAATTCAACAACCTTCTCCAATTTATTAAGGGCAAAATGGGTATTTTCTAACCCTCTTTCAGCTTTAACACGGGATTTAATCTCAAATACACCAAAAACACATTCACTTTCATCAAAATCCACCAAGAACACTCATTAGGGTTTCAACATAAATTTCTAAATAACTCAAGATTCAATCGCAGGTTTTAGAAATTGATTGAATATTTGGAATCTTCAAATCGTAGGCTTTAAGAATCATCCATAAAACACCTGATTTGAGGTACGTGGGGTTTATCCTAAGAACTACATGGGCTTGTGAACATTAAAACATGATTTAAAGATTATTAAGTATGAATTTTAAAGGAGTTATGGAATCTATATTTAAATTACGCATTCTGAATGTTTCAAGGTTACTATTGCTTTGGACTGGTGGTCCTTTCCCCTAAATCGATTTACATGTATATGAATATGTATGAAAATTGGGATTTAAGAATGTTTGAGAGAACCAATTATGAATTCCCTCTCTTGTATTGAATTTAAGTTCATGTTTTTGTCGAAAAAAAGTTGAAATGCATGTTTTTGATTTGAAAGTAGTTTTCTCAATGCCACAGTATTTGATCATGATTTAGAGTTAATGAGAGGGTGTTTCTTGATATAATTATGTTCTTGTGTTAAAAATAAAGAATATCCTAAAATTGAGAATTTTGACATGACCACCTTTTGCTATTGAATTGTTGATGAAGAGAGTTGCTTGCATGGTTTTGCATAAGTTTTAAAGAATGAGTTTCTTGAAAAGGATTGTTGTTATGGTGGTCCTAAATCCCCTATTTTAAGAATGGAGACATAATTTGCTATAAATGGCTCAGAGAATGTGACTTGCAAGTCAGTGGTATGACGATACCATGTAACTATATGCCATAACTGAACTAGAGTCTTCAGAGTTTGATTTCAAATATTACATGTTGTAAAGAATTAAAAATGGGCTTAAAGAGGGTTAGGTGGTTACCCGAAGAGGGAATGAGTCAGTCGACTCATAGCCTAAAACTGTGTTTTATCGATACGGGTAAGTTACTTTTGTACGCTGGCAACGGCCCTATGGCGTAGTAAAGATTTAGAGACTCCGACCCTTGCGGCAAACTTGGGTTGAGGGCTTGGCTGCCGAGTTAAGGGCAGATTTTATATAGCCCATGGAATTTCAGAATTGTAGGGTTTACCACCTAGTGATAAATGTAAAACAAAAAGAGTATCACAGAGTTCAGTAGATTTTTCAGAGTCTTTTAAATATGCCCATGATTTCGCTTACCATATGCTATACTTATGAACTATTTTACATTGCTCTCATATATGTTGTATTAATTATTATTTTGGATTTCCTCTGCATACCAGTACAATTGTATTGACCCCTATCTTCCCAGGTTCTGAGGCTCAATCTAGGGGTTCTGATAAGTAGTAGATTTCTTCAGACAGGAGTGAAGAGACAAGAATGAAGAGTACCAGTTGGTGAGCCTTCTATATTTCAGAAGGCCTAGTTTCTTTCTGACATTATTTATTCATTATGGTTTTGGGTCTATTGGGGGACTTGTCCCAGTTTTCAGACAGTTGCCATGTTATTCATGTAGTATATATTTCACAAACTGGTTCAGATTATTGGTTAGTTGATATTGGGCGTTATTTCACCTCTCTAAATTGAAAGTCAGAATTTTGACCATGTTTTCGTAGTCGAGTATATTTCTGCATTTTCTTTTATTATATGAATGTTATGCATGATCACCAAATAGAGAAGGGCATCCCAGACCTTCATGGTTCGGAAATGCTAGTCACGGCCAGGGCCCCGGTTCGGATCGTGACAAATAAGCAGTTACGTGTTTTGATAAAAGTGTTGAACTTGAAAAAAAGTTGTTGTAGAGTTTGGTAAGCAAGTGTTGTTGAGCACCTTTTTGGTCAAAATGTTTGAAATACCCTTAAAGTTGTTACCAATATGTAGAGTTGATTATTATTAATTTTTAAATATAAAATGATTCAAATTAAAATTAATATATATATATATATATATATAT
>NW_025827125.1:0-1447 GCF_002878395.1 Capsicum annuum | reverse complement strand
TTTAATTATTTAAGTAATATTAATATTAACTATATTACCAAAAAAAAACAAAATCTTTCCTCACAAAAATATAATTTCTTTTCCATTATCTACAAAACCTAATCATATTCAGAAACCAAAAGGTAAAAAAGCAAAAAGATTTTCCTTTCATAAAAAAACAGTAATACAACGTGTGAAAACTAAAAAAGAAAATATAATAATAAAAAAATTATAATTAAAAAAAAATTTCAGTCCCCAACGTGATACAAAAAAATAATATCTATAATATATTAAAAATGTAAAGGTCCTTAGAAAAGTGAATTGAACTTTTTACCCTTCATTAAAAGAATCTGCAATAGATAAAATTGTCTTTTCACATACTTAATCAATTATTTAATTATATAAATAACATTGAATCCTAAAATATATAAAACTAAGAATTCGTAAAATATATGATAAAAAAAAATATAATATCAATAAACTACTAAAATACATGGTAAGTTTTCCCCCATAAATTAGCTACGTAAAACATGAAAAGAGTACAAGTCACTTTAGAACTCTAACTGCAATTGTGATCTTAAAAAAAAAAAAAGAAAATTAAATACTACCCTAAATAATTTATTTAGTTAAAAATATAAAATAATATTTTAATTATTTAATAAAATAGTTGATGCTTACTCATTTCAAAAGAAAAATAACTTTTCCCATATTTAAAGAATCTGTATCTTAAAAAAAACGAATTTGGTCAAATATTATTTAGGAAAACTGTGTATGATTTTTCGTAAAACCAATACAAACACAATTACACAAATAGGGGTGCGACGATTAAAATTTGTCACCATCTACAAAATACCACAATACTATATTAGTACCTATATTAATACCTACATAATGGTTTGTAGCTTTGTGAAAGATGTGTGTTCTCTAAATCTAAAAAATACGGAATACTACAAGACTATATTACATGCATCAATGCATTAAATACACAAAAACATTAAATGCATCATCTTTATTTCTAAGTAAATACAACTTGATAAATTTAGAAAAATCATCAATAAAAGTCACATAATATCTTTTGCCACTTCTAGTCATAGTTTGTTTTAAATCACCCAAATCAGTGTGAATCAAATATAATAATAATTCAGTTTCTCGATTAACTGAAACACATGACTTTTTAGTAATTTTAGCTTCAGCACATATTTCACATTTATCATAGTTATTTGAGTTTAAACCAGATATCAAACCAAGTGATTGCATATTCTTTATATAAGTCTTCCCTAATTAATTAATCAGAGGATACAGAAATCAACAAAATTAGTTATAAACCAACAAGTTTTAACTCAAGAAAATAATAAGTAAATTATTTAAATAACCTAAAAGAAAAGTAAAGAGAAATAGGCAGAGAAGGGAAGAGAAATACACAAAAATTGGTGTATTGGTTGCATGGAATGGCATTGGCTATTTATAG
>NW_025827124.1:0-3415 GCF_002878395.1 Capsicum annuum | reverse complement strand
GTCTACAACACAAAAACCACACGGATCTAGCTTCTAGAAGCTTCAAAACGCCATAACCATGGTGGATCTAGCTCAAAATTGACCAAATTTTGTTCCAAATATAGATCTAGACTCCCTAGGTGTTAGAGAACAAGAATCTAACACAAGAAACCTTCAAAACAAAGTAAAATCTTGAGATTTAAGACTCTAAATTTGGATCTAACACTAGACAACACTAGACACCATTTTTTTTTGTATTTTCTAATTTTTTTGACTCTTTTTTGTTTAGATTTTCTAAATAAGAACACTAAAACCAAGATTTAGGGATGTTGGAACAAACCTAACCAAACAAAATTGGCTACTAAGATGTAAATTCCAGCAACCAAACAAAGAGAAAACAACACATAGAATGGAGATGAAGAAGAAGATTACTTGAAATTGAAAGATAGATAGAAAGACCCTTACCCTTATTAAGTGATTAGCACTAGAAGATGTTTCAAATCTTCAAACACACTTCACAAACAAGATTTCAAACCTTCCTCTTAGGTGACCCAAAGGAAATACTCTTCCACAAACCACCTTTCTTGCTAAATTATCCAAAACAAGTGAAACCCTAACTTCAAATGTTCTTGGACCACTTTCATATTCTAAGAGCTAAAACTAGAGACTAAAAACTACAATATAAGAGTAATATCCAATTTCGTCAAAGTCTAATGAAAAGAGAAGTAAAATGGTCTATTTATACTATTACATTTAATGGAAAAAAATTCCCTTAATGAGGGAGGGAATTTGGGGCCCCTCGTGAGTGTTGTTTTGGAGTACATAATGACTTCAATGCCCTTCAGTTGAGGTGCCTCTTGAGTGTATAAGTTCCCTTCCTTCCTTCTCTTGAACAAGGCTTCAAAAATACTTTGAAAAGTCTTCAATTACTTGCTAATTCCAAAGCCTTGACCCTTAGACCATACTTTGTGCTTTTGATGCTCCTTGTGCTTGTATCACTTACGAGTCACCTATAAAACTCATACCGAACCATACGAAACTCACCCTAAGTTGTATCCATTCCAGTGATAAAAACCATCCTATCAGCTAACACTAGATAGCTTACTATAGGATTTCAACACTTATACCGCAGTATACGACTCGTACCATGAGTTATATTAGGTCTAAAGAATGGGATTCCAGGAAATTTTCTAAGGGTCAAAACTTGGGATAATTCAGTCTCCCCCCAGGAACATTCATACCTGAATGACAGATAAGGTAGGGGTAACCACACACAGAGTCATTTGCATTATCAAACATCCCTTTAACAAAGTTTGAAAACGAAGAGGCAATGATGTTAATATTTTCTTTGACAAACTTAGAAAATCAAGATGTGTTCAAGAAACACCTTTCGCACAAATATCAGGAGCAGAAAACAAGAGCGGATACTTGAACTCCATATCCTCCTCCGCTTCCCATGTGGCCTCTTCAACCATGTGGTTCTTCAATATAACCTTAACCAAAGCCATATCCTAAGTCCACAACCAACGAACTTGTCTATACAATATCTCAATCGGGACTTCTTTATAAGACAGAGAATTCGAGTTACCCAACCACTTCTAAGGAACAATCAAAGATGGATCACCAGCGCACTTTCTCAACATAGAATATAAAATAATGGATGAACCAAACTCAAGCTAATGGCAACTCCAACTATACATAATATTGCCCGCTCTCCGCAAAATCTCATAAGGACCAATGTACCAAGGACTGAGTTTTCCATTTTAGCCAAACCGCACTACTCCCGTCATAGGATGCACTTTAAGGAAAACCTTATCCCCAACTACAAACTCCAAGTCTCTATACCTAATATTTGCATAGGATATTTGATGACTCTGGGCAGCCTGGAGACTATTTCAAATCACCTTCACTTTTTCCATAGCTTGATAAACTAAATCCGAACCAAACAAATCAACGTCGCCAAGGTTAAACCAACCAATAGGAGATCTACACCTCCTATCATACAACCCTCAAAAGGAGCCATACCAATACTCTTATGACAGTTATTATAGTAAGCAAACTCTACAAAAGGTAGATGCTACACCCAACTGCCACCATAATCAATCACACAGGCTTGAAACATATCTTCCAATGTCTTAATATTTCTTTTTACCTACCCTCTGACTGCGAATAGAAAATAGTACTCAGACTCATTTTAGTCCCCAACCTTTTCTTTAAAGACTGTCGGAAGTGGGATGTAAACTGCATACCACCTTCAAAAGTAATTTAAATAGGCACCTCATATAGTTTCACAATCTCTTGAAGATAAAGATTCAGATAATCCTCCACCGAAAAGTAAGTCTACATAGGAAAGAAATGTGCAGACTTTGTCATCCTATCCACGATGACCTAAATTGAATCAAATTTAAGAACGAGGAAGAATGATAATAAAATCCATATTGATCTCCTCCCTTTTTTATTCTGGTGACTCAGTTTCTTAATAAAACCCACCAATCCTCATGTGCTCAACCTTAACTTGTTGACATACCATACACTCAGACAGAAAATCAACGACTTCCTTCTTCATATAACTTCACCAATAGATCTCTTTGATATCATGGTAAATCTTAGTAGAACCAGGAAGAAAAACATAGCAAGACTCATGCATCTTAGCCAAGATCCATTGTCACAAACCATCTACATCAGGAACACATAACCTCCCTTAGTACTGCAAAGTACCATCACCGCTAATCTCAAAATCTGCCACCAAAAGCCCACCAATGCTACCCTTAATTTTCATCAAGGTTGAATCCAACACTTTCTTCTCTTTAATCATACCAAGAGACGATCTAACCACTTCTTGCACCATCACACCACTATCCATAGAGTCCAAGACACAAACCACAAGATTTGCCAATCGATAAATATCCTTCAACAATTCTTGCTTCCCTTATTCCACATGAGCTAAATTAACCATGGATACCCTTCTAAGAGCGTCAAAAACCACGTTAGCTTTACCTAGCTTATAGTGAAAACTCATCTCATAGTCTTTGAAAAGCTTAATCTATCTCCTCTACTTACTATCAAACTCTTTCTGTGAGAACACATACAGCAAACTCTTGTGATCAGAAAAGATATCCTCGTGAACACCATACAAATAATATAGCCATATTTTCAAAGATAACAAATGTCCAAGAACTCCAAATCATGAGCAGGATAGTTCCTCTCATGCTCCTTCAAATGCCTAGAAGCATAGGCTATCATTGTCCCATGCTGCATTAACACACAACAAAGACCAACTCGAGATGTATCACAATAAATAACAACCCATCACTGCCCTCTGGCAAAGTTAGAACTGGAGCAGAAGTCAACTTATTCTTTAACTTCTTAAAACTCCCCTCACACGTATCTGACCAAGAAAACATTCATCTAAGTTAACTTAGTCAAAAGAATAGCT
>NW_025827123.1:0-3291 GCF_002878395.1 Capsicum annuum | reverse complement strand
TTCTCTTCAGTTTTAGGTATTTTAGCAAAATCTTCTTTAATCACACCCTGGGAGAATAACAACAGTCTTTTTTTCAATCTTCTTCGGACTTTTCAAATCCCTAGGAATTTACAAATTAATCCATCGTTATTGCTGAAACACTGAGAGAGTAACCATATACTGAGGGTATTTTTATAAGTGATTTACAAATTTTATAAGATCAGGAAAACTGTAGGAAAACCGTCGGTGATCCAGATCTTAATAAAATAAAACATATGTGAAGGAAAATATAAACTTAATTAATTCAAACATAATTTACAAAATTGGGAGAAAATTACAAAGACCTATGTAACTACTACTTACATGTCTTAAGGAAGAAGTGAGGTTTCCCTTTCGGTAGTACCCTGTAGACTTGACAACTACCGTAAAATGAAGAACTAAAAAAATTTTTCACACTTTTCACACTCTTTTTTTTTAAGTAACTTACAAACTTTGGAAACTAAGAACTTTAAGAAAAGCTAAGAACTTTATGAAAACTTTCTCACTCTTGATTTTTTCTCTCTTTGGTACACCTTTTGAAGTCATCTTTTTGGTGCTATTTATAGGCATTTGTTGGACTTCAAATCCTTTTTAAATATGCTTAAGAAGATTTTTTGCAAGACTTTGCATGTTGGGTGGGCCCACCGGCTCTTAACACTTGTCCGTCCATTTATTTATTTGATGTTGTATACGTCTATTATTTTGTCTTTTGTGGATATCGTCATTGCTTACGTATCCAAATTATGTAGAGCCTCTGAGTCAAAATCCATTCCTGAATCGTCGTCTGCATTTGGGTCTTGGGCAAATTGATTCATGGTTGAGTTGTATTCTTGTTCATATTCATCACTGTCTCCGTCCGATAATCCCAGTCTTGTTTCAGTTCTTTTCTCTTCTCTTGGAATTAAAGAAATTCTGGGTCTTTGTTCTGGTGGTTCTGGATTCATAGATATCTCCTTAGGAGATTGTTCTGCTAACAACTTTTTAATTGAGTCTGCTATTATTTTTTCTATATTTCTTTTTTCATTTTTCTTTTTTCTTAATGAAAATCCCTTCTTATTCTGAGAAGAACTTCTTTCAACTATTGTCTGAGTACCTGTATTTTTAAAACTAGCCGAGAGTATTCTCCCTACACTTTTTGGCAAAGTATCGGCCATTAACGGATTTGATGAGTCTTTACCAGCTACCGTTTGAGCTAGACTAGCTGTACCATTAGCCGATACAGTGGGTCTTGCTGCATTCATTGGGGAATGCACACCCATTAATGGATTTGAGAAGTCTTTACCAGCTACCGTTTGAGCTGGACTAACTGTATCATTACCCGATACAGTGGGTTTTTTCATTTTTAAAGAAGATGGAGAACTCTTTGGCTGGATCTCATAAATTGGCTGAGTCTGTTGTGAAAGTTCAAAATGAAGAATTTTTATACGGTCTTGTAAAACACTTATATGTTATAACATCTGTCCTTTTTCTTTTACAAGGTTTTCATTATCTTGTTTCAAAATTTCATTGGCTTTATTTAGTCTTTGAAAAGCTCCGGTCATAGAGGAACAATGATCACAAAATATAATTTTGTCTATGTCTTTGATAATATTATATTGAGGAATTTTTTATGTTTCTGGTCTTAAAGCTGGAGTAATAAAATAATTTGGTCCCTAATCTCTCCGGGCAAAGTCTAGAGTCTCTGAGAGTCCATAAAAACCTTTATAAAGAAATGTTCTGTAATCTTTTATGGCATCCATTACCTCTATCCAAGTCTGGAACACTCTTTGCTGCTATCCTTTGAGAACAACATAGAATTTAAACTTGTTAGTAGTATTTTTCTCAGTAAAATAGTAACTTAATGCATTTAGAACTAAAATAAAATGATTAAAGTCAATTCTATTATAAGCTTTCCATAAATTGTCTAATAGACATATCTACGGCTTATCCACTTGTACGTCTGGCTTTCTTCTGAAAGTTAAGTTGGATGGTTCGTAACATACCAAGTTGTGGGGTCCAAAAATTATTCTATTTAATTTTGGCTATTCTAGCATCGTAAGTGGTCTGAAACGAGTGTTGCTCATTAGTGTCTTTAGATAGTCTTGGGATGATGAGGCTTCTGCCTTGCCTTTTCCTTTTCTTGTATTCATACTGAAACAAAAATCATTAGTTGTCTTCTTTAATAATTCTACTTAGTTGATCTGCTAAGTTATTATCATTTCCTTTAATATATTCTAAAACAATATTATAAATTGAAGAAACATCTAGGAAATTTAACCATCTCCTTTTACTACTATTCTTATCCTTTATCTTCTGATAAAATTTTACTGTAGCCTCGCAGTCTATCCTTACTAATATTTCAGACTTATTTAATATATAAAGTTTAAAACTATTTAAACCTTAAATTACTGCTAGTGTCTCCGCATCTATGCTATTTAGTTTTCCCTTTTCTTTATATTTTCCACTTGAATAAGCACAAGTTTTTTCATCATTTTTTTCGCTATATTTATTGGGTTGTGCCTTTAATACTTCTCCCCATCCTAAAATGCTTCCATCTGTCTTGACTATTAAATAATCCGTTTCTAAAGGTAATGTTAAGTCTGGGATGTCTTGTATCATGCTTTTAAGTTGTTGGACTAGTTTTATGTTTTCAGTATTAAAGGATTTTTTACTTGTAGATCCTGTTTTAGAGTATAGTGGTCCTGCTACTTTTCCTTAATCTTTTATAAAAGCTCTAGCATAATTTAATAATCCTAAGAATTTTTGTAAATCTTTAGTTTTGTCTAACTTATCTGGCATTTCTAAAACTTTTTTAGCTATGTGTGGTTGTAATTTTATTCTACCATCTCCAATAACTACTTCTAAAAAATTAATACTTTTTACATAATTCCATTTTCTTTCTACTTATTAATATTCCATTAGCTACAAATAATTTAAAGACTTGTTGTAAATGTCTTAAATGTTCTCTCATATTATTACTAAAAACTAAAATATCATCTACGTAAACTAATACAAAATTTTTATAGTCTCCAAAAATACTATCCATTTTTCTTTGAAAAATTGGAGGAGCCATCTTTAATCCAAAAGGCATGACCAGCCATTCAAAATGTCCTTCTGGACATGTGAAATCTATCTATTCTATACTATCTTCATGCATTTTAATCTGCCAATATCCAGATTTACAATCAAATTAACTAAATACTTTTCTTCTTTGGATTCTATTTATCAATTCTGTTTTGTCAAATCAAGAATTGATAAATAGAATACAAAGAAGAAAAGTATTTAGTAAATTTG
>NW_025827122.1:0-1017 GCF_002878395.1 Capsicum annuum | reverse complement strand
AGTTTGAATGTCTGTTTATGTGTTATGGCAAGTCACAAGTAAATACCCCGACTTTGAGTATGCACATCTAGATGCCTCAACTTGTCTTCGCTATATCAGTTGAATGCTTCAAGTCACAAAATGATTATCTAGAGCCCTCCAAAATTTATGTGTGGCGTCGGCATTGGATGTCCATAAGATACAGTGGGAATGAGTTGGAGTGCTTACTTGCCAACTGAGGCCAAGTTTGAATGTTTGTTTACGTGTTATGCCAAGAATATTTGGGTTGGAAATCAACGTCAACAACAACAACATATACAGTGTATTCCCACAAAGTGGGGTCTGGGGAGGGTAAAGTGTACGCAGTCCATACCACTACCTCAGATGAAGTAGAGAGGTTGTTTCCGATATACTCCCGACTCAGGATAGATAAGGGTTGCAAATCAACGATTAGCTTAAAAATAATACTCCCTCCGTTTAAAAAAGAATGACCTAGTTTGACTTGGCATAGAGTTTAAGAAAATAAAGAAACTTTTGAATCTTATGGTCCTAAATTAAAGTTATGTCAAATGTACCAAAATGCGCTTTAATCTTGTGGTCTTAAACATGCCATGCGGAAAGTTGAATTAAAAGTAATGCCAAAAAAGGAAAGGGTCATTCTTTTTGAAATAGACTAAAAAGGAAAGTAGGTTATTCTTTTTGAAACGGAGGGGGTATTTAACTATAATGGCATCAGGACAATTTAAAGGGTGTGAGCTAGTGGTTAATGAAGTTGGAAGTTGTTCATGGTAAACCATAGAGGCTAAAGATTAGGCGATTTTTTTCTATCGATCTAAATGTTGACATATAAGAGTGTTTGTGTTAGTAGGAGGTAGCAAGTATGCAGTCGATTAGTTGAGGTGCGTCTGAGTTGGATGAACACCACCCTTAGGAGGTAGTAAGTATGCAGTCGATTAGTTGGGGTGCATGTGAGTTGGATGAACATCACCCTTAGGAGGTAGCAAGTATGCAGTCGATTAGTTGAGGTGCGTGTGAGTT
>NW_025827121.1:0-1137 GCF_002878395.1 Capsicum annuum | reverse complement strand
AGAGCACAAGGATTACAAGGTCTTATCAAAGGTTCACGCTTTGGATTGTGATAGCATAAAGGAAGGCTATACACGAAATTGGTACTAAGATAACAAAAACCAGCAAGCACACAAAGAGAAAACAACACAATAGAAGGAGATGAAGGAGAAGAATTGCATGAAATTAAAGATAGATAGAAAGACCCTTATTTATACCAATGAATAACACTAGAAGGTGTATCAAACCTTCAAACACACATCACCAATGTAGGATCAAACCTTCCTCTTAGGTGACCCAAAGGACTCACACTTCCTCAACCACACCTTTTGTCATGCCTGAACTCCTATTGGGGTGGACAGGCACCCATAGCCGTAAAGGCCCGAGAGAACCAATTCATAACCTTATACTTCTCATGCATGTAACTATGACAACCAAAGGTTCTAACCAAAATTATATTATGTATAGATGACAATAATTACATAGGCAAGCACAAACTTATATATACAACACTAGGCCGTTGGGGCTACCACGACTAAAGACAAACGCTACCATAACATTACATTAGTCTACAAAGCCCCTAAAAGATACATAGACTTAGTTAGGGTCGGGACAAACCCCCGCCCTACTCTTGACTCACTGCATAATACCAAAATATATGAAACAGACTCAGAAAGCCTCGAATCAACTTGGAGCTCACCAATAGTCACTAAAAAGCCTGTGCTCCTACTAGCGAGGTGTATGAGCTAAAGTACCTGTGCCTACAACATGAAATGAAGGTCCCCTGTGAGGGATGCCAGTATAAAAATATGTACTAAATATTTAAGGCTGAAGATAACACCACAAGATACAAGAGCTCAATAGAAATCAGATACAAATGTATAAGTAGTACTAGTAGACCACCTTTATATATACTTGTGGGACTATATACATTACGTTCCTTTCTTTATTTTTACCTTTCTTACTTCATAATCTTTGTAAGCCATAAATAATGCAAATAACCAGCTGATCAGTGGTAAATAGATAAATTAGGATCGGCCCATACTAGGCTTACGCTCCTGAGGTGCCACCTTCATATAAAGATTGGGATCGGCCCATGCTAGGCTTATGTCACTGAGCTTCCACCCACATAAAAAGGTATCAAGATCGGCACATGTTAG
>NW_025827120.1:0-1125 GCF_002878395.1 Capsicum annuum | reverse complement strand
AACTTATAAAAGATTTAATACATGATCCTTAACTTCTTTAATTTTAATAAATAACTAAACATAGAAATCTATATTAACGAAATATATTTAATCAAAAATCTGTATACAATTAGTCAAATACAAATATCATATCATCAATATTGTACAAAAATAATCATAAACAAATAACATACGATAATAAGAAAGGTTCTACACATTAAGTAACGCATGACACTATTTAAATATCTGCACTTGTGCTTTGATTCACAATAGAATTTATACAGTAAATAGTGTAGGAATGGATAAAAATCCGTAAGATGTGTCACACCCCTCTTTCGACTCCAAAAATAAAAAAATGGTTATAATTTAATGTTCGAAAGAGTTTTATTATTTAAGTGACAAGAAATGAAAATTCGTTTCGGAAAAGAATTAGTTACATTTTTTATTCAGAGTCGCCACTTGACATAATCTGGTGTGCCAAGTCACCATTGGAAAATCCTTTTCAAAACCATTTGACTCTTTAAACTGGTTTGCGAACAGAGACTCCGGCTAAGGAATTCTGTTGACCGAGGGGAAGGTTTTAGGCATCCCTCGATCCCGTGGTTCAACCGCGGTCGCTTGGTAGAGTGTATCAACTATTTTGGCACTACGAAATGTATAAACCACACAAAAACATGCAAAATAATCAAACAATAAACAAAACAAAACAATCCAAAATGTAAAGGCCAGTCCAATTATACAGTCCAAAAATAGAAAAATACGAAAATATAAATCCTATTCTAAACTAAATCTAGACTAAGCTCCAATGCCTTACCCGATGCCGTGGGCCTTCATCACGATCATTTTTCACCAACATGATACGTTGGGGCATTCCCCGGTGAATAAGTACATAAGATCTCGGGGCATTTCCCGATAAAATGAATACATTTCTCAATCTTGTGCGGTAAAATTGAAAGAACCAACCCACAAACATTCACACATTCAACAAATCACCAAGAGTCCTAAACTTTGCCTATCCAAAGCCTACGATTTGCTTACCGATTTCAACATATCATGATACCATCGAGGAGTTGACAATTAGACGCAAAGTAACAATAACAATGAATCAAAACAACTGATTTACTCATTTCTTAATCAAATTTCGAT
>NW_025827119.1:0-2581 GCF_002878395.1 Capsicum annuum | reverse complement strand
GCATTCCCTCAACCCATTTGTGAAATTAATATTGAAATATTGTTTGTCGCATGGTTTGACTTGCTCACATATATTATTACATGGAATAAAAGTCTAATGATCACAAATTGATTTTATTGAACTTTGGGAATTGTGTATTCCCCATATGAATAAATAATTAAACCTAGGGGGTCATGAATTCCCCCACATGGTGGATAATTAATAAGGCATGATAATGCTAGCTTGCAAGTGAAGTTGGTAAGATGATATAAATTGTATGCCTTGATGAATGAATTGGTTTAATGAAAGGGGAATGTGTGAAAAGTGTTTTAATTGGGCTTAAATGGGGTTGTGTAGATGGGACGTAAAAGTGGAGGTCCCGTGGGACCAATACTGGAAACTATGTTTGCTGGCGTGAGGGTATAAATAATTGGGTAGTTCGAGTCCCCAATGTTAAATTACTGGGTGCTTAAGTCCCCCCTGATATATGATCGGGAGGTTCGAGTATCCCATGGTACATATGTACATATGATTATTTGGCTTGTGCAGCTACACGCACTGGGGCCCTTTTAGCTGGGGTAGAGCTGAACCCATATAGTTCGTGGGTGCCTTCTTATGAAAGTTGAGCTATAAAGTCCAGGTTAAGATCTGAAAAATGATAAACCTTGTTCCCTACCATGGCATGATATTTATATATATTCATGTATTTGTGTATGGTTGTGTGAACTGATTTTTAATGATTTTGAACTGTAGATAGTGACATTATTTTGCCTCTTATCTATGAGTTACATGATAGCACTCAACTTGCTAACCATCTCTAGATGTTGTATCTCCACGGGATGCAGGACATAGAGACACTTCTGCTTTTCTTGGGTAGTGATAGGATTTCCAGGCTTTCAACAGTCAAATTGAAGGGATGAGCCTCCTTCCTTAAGACCGTTTCTTCTTGGTTTATTTGTTATCATAAACTTTTCCTTGGACTTGTTACTGGTTATCGTCGGAGGCATGTCTTTACTTAGATTAATTTGGTTTTGTTAGAGGATTTGGGAATTACTGTGGATTGGGTATTGTTGTGGATATTCATAGACTCCTTTGAGCTTACATTATTCTATCTTATTATATGTTCGGAATTCATCCACTGCTAGTTATATTATGTGTTGATTGTCTAAGAGAAGAGGGTGGTCTCCAATCCTTGGTGAAATTGAGATACCCGTCATGGAAAACCCTGGTTTGGGTTGTGACAATAGCACTACTCCCTTAAGCTGGTCAAATAAATCATCAATGCGAGACATAAGATACGGGTTCTTTATTGTCACATTATTAAGATTACTATATTAAATACATATACGAATGGAGCGATCCTTTTTCTTCACAAACAACAGAGGATTTCCCCAAGGAGACACACTTGGCCCAATGAAACCCTTACTGAAAAGGTCGTAAAGTTAATAATTTAGCTCCTTAAGCCGGTAGCAGCCATATGGTAAGGTTCCATAGAAATAGGTCCAATGCCTGACTTAATATGAATAATAAACTCAATATCACGCGCAGGAGGAAGGCTAGGTAGATCGGTAAGGAAAACATTAGGAAACTCATGGTCTATAGGAACAGAGTCAAGTGACGGACTCTTCACACTAACATCACAAATATACGAGAGAAGACTCCTAACCCCTCAAAACAAGTCTCATAGCCTGAATATAATTCATATTCCCCGTCGACTCATGACTAATAGCTCTCTGTCACACAACAGGGGGGCGTATGTCGAGCATGGATAAAGTTATGGTCTTGGTAAAATAATCCAAAATTGGATGATAATGGGATAACCAGTCTATGCCCAGAATCACATCAAAATCCACTATATCTAACACAATAAGATCATTCTGAGTATCAAAATCTCAAACAGTCACAACAAATGATCTATAAACTCAATCCACTACTAAGGAATCACCTATGGGAGTAAATATACATAATGGCATAGATAATGAATATTAAGATTACTCTAACCATAGGGCATAATAAGAAACCACATAAGAATAAGTGGATCCCAAATCAAATAAGGAAAAACCCAACTTATGGCACACTTGATTGTACTTATAATAACAACATCCGGAGACTCAGCCTTGGGTATAACAAGTAACACATACAATTGACCATGCATACCACCTAATTGGGCTTCTGATCGATCTCCTATCTTACCTATCTATGAACCTCTATGAGAACCTGGGACCACCCCTACAAATATGTTTACCACCTCTAGCTTGGGGAATATACTAACCTAATTGGAGGAACACTCCAGTTGAAGGAACATTCACTCAACGAATGGGGCATTATCTCAAGAAATGGATAAAAGACCTATAACCATAACCTACCCTAGGCATGGTAACCAAACTAGAAAATTCAACTGACCTAAAATAATAACCATGACTAGAATAACCAGAATATGAACCCCTCAAAGACTGAGAACTACCCCTGCTAGGATATTCACTAAAACTAGAGTAGTCTCTATCAGTAATATGAAGAGCGATCTGAACGGGCCCATGATAACGCTCAATCTACAGCTCTCGTGGGAGTGTAAAGCGGTCGTTAGCAAATATAGAACCCAACC
>NW_025827118.1:0-2593 GCF_002878395.1 Capsicum annuum | reverse complement strand
AATGATGATGGTCAATTTCCAATGAGACTCCACGATGGTGGCATATTACGGAGTGGGCCAAATTCCCATTCATCACTTTCCAGTGAGCCACCGCGATAGTGGCGCATCGCAGTGGCCCATAAGATCAGGTTCTCAGTTTAAATTTTTCCTGTTTCATTCAAAAGTTAACAAGGGTAGTTTGGACATTTTCTCAGTCTCTTAAAATGTCCAAATAGGAGATTAAGAACTCTACAAGCATAATATATGTCATTCTCAAGATTTTCCTCAAAACAAAAATCCTAGTTCATATACTTCTCCTCCATGAAACTCAAGATTCAACAGTGGGTTTTCAGAATTAATTGGAGATTTGGAATCCCCAAATCGTAGATTTAAAGGATCAGCCATTATTCTTCATAATTAAGGTACATGGGATCTTTCCTAAAATCTCATAGGTATAAAAATCATGATTTTAAGAAAGGGGTTTTTAAATTTATGAATACATTCATGTTTTAGAAGCTTTGATAAATTGTTTTGGGCGTTAGGTCTTCCCCCAAATTGATTTGAATTGTATATAGGTATGTATGCATTGAAAACCATGAATTGTGATTAAAGAGCATGAAATATATAATCTCCCTCTCCCATTACTTTATTATTTGATTTACAAGTTATGAATCCTTATATTTCATGGTTTACAAATGATTTAAGATACTATATGTCTTATGTGAAATTCATGATTATTAAAAAATGGTAGAGAGATATGCTTTAATGATTTTAAATGTTGAGATTGATAAACAAAGAAACTTCAGGAATGTTTTTGAGAAGTTGGCCACTACTTATTGAAATTGTTGAATGAATGGAAAGCCTTCGCATTACTTTTTACTTATGATTTGAGATATGATTCTTCTTACACTATATGCATGATCAAGTGTCCAGAACGTTGTTTTATAATGAAATAATCATATATGGCTTAGAATAACGACTTGAAAGTCTTGGTATGACGATACCAACTCAGACAATTCCATAACAAACACAGACTAATATAGAAATCAAACTTTCATGTTTTAGAATTTCAGAATGATGCATGTCCAAAAAAGTCCAAAATAGGTCATAAAGAGATGTTAGGTGGTTCCCTGAAGAGAGAACAAGTTCAGATAACTTATTTCCTAAAACCCTAATTTGCCAATTTGGGTATATTATTTTACGCTGGCCTAGTGTCATGTGGCGTATTAGAATCAGAGACTCCAATCCTTGTGGCATACTTGGGTTGAGGGCTTCCCCGCCGAGTCAATGGCGGATTCCATATAGACCGTGGAATATTAGAGTTGTAGGGGAGTGCCACCTAACTCAGAAGTGATACAAAGAACAGACATTGCATTGACAAGAATGATTTATGATTTTCAGAAAAATGCCCATGTGTTTTGAGAACTATTTATGCATGATGTTTTAACAACTTTCTCTCGACTATTTTACTTATATAAAATTTTTATTTTGGATTACTTTGCATACCTGTACATTGTATTGACCCCTCTTCCCCCTACCTCTCAGGTTCTGGGGCTCAGTCTAGGGGTCCCAATAAGTAGTAGATTTCATCAGACAGAGTTGAAGTATCTAGTTGGTGAGCCTTCTATATTTCAAAAGGCCTATTTATTTTTTGAAAATTATTAGTGGTTACGATTAAGGTCTACTGGGGGCCTTGTCCCAGCTTTCAGATTGTGTTAGAGAGTATGAAATAGAGATTTCGCAGATGGTTTGCTATATGTTGCTAGTTAGTTTTGGATTTCGTTCTTCAATGCTAAATTCATATCAGAGTTATGACCATGATTCCGTCTTGCTATAATTTCTGTATGTCCTTATATATGTATGAATGGTGTATATGATTTAAAGATAGAAAGGTGTTCGGGCCGTCATGGTTCATGATGCTCATCATGGCTAGGGCCTCGGTTTGGGTCGTGACACAGCTCCTTTAGGCTGCCCAGCCCCTCTTCAGGGTGCATCACCCTGTACTAGTGGCGGTCACCTCCATAATGGGTTCTAGGCTTTACCATCCCATTAGGAGCAGGAGCATTCTCCAGATGTTGTTACTGGTATGCTTCGTGTCTTTTATTTTGACGTTTATGCTTTGCTAGACCTCGGGTCGAGTTTTTCTTAGTGACTCCGTTAGTTGTTGTGAATTTCTAGATATGTTCTGAAAAGATCCCTAAGCCTTTATTAGTTTCCACACCATTAGGTGAGTCAATTGTTTGTAAGAAAGTTTACAAAAAGTGTCCTATCACTATTCTCCATAAGGTCATGTTAGCAGACTTAATAGAATTAGATATGGTTGATTTTGATCTTATTGTTTGTGTGGATTGGCTTCATTCCTATTATTCACCCATGATTGTCACACCCATGTGGTTAAGTTTCAATTCCCAGACGATCCATTTTTTAAGTGGTAAGGTAATTGAGTATCTCCCAAGAGTCATTTCATATCTTATCTTAAGGTCAAAAAGTTGATCTCCAAAGGTTGCATTTAGTATCAGGTCAGAGTTAAAGACACTAAATCTGAGACTCCAACTATTTAGTCCGTCAGTGTAGTAAATGAGTTTCCTGATGCTTTTTTGGAAAATCTCCCAGG
>NW_025827117.1:0-1038 GCF_002878395.1 Capsicum annuum | reverse complement strand
TTCGGTCACTATTAGCATGGTAATCTGGATATTTTTCCCTTAAACAGTGCCTCTACTCAGGTTAGGAGTGTGGATAACTTGTGAAATAGATCTATTGTGAAATAGATCTATTATATGTATAATGGATCTATTTTTCTTTGTGCGTGGATATTTCTTAACTTCTCCATATATTTTTATTTTAAGTATATTTATGTTAGTTTTATCGATTTCATATCTTAGGGGGTGATAAATATCCAATTAAATTATCTTTCGTTAAGTTTTTCTAATAATATTATTTCATTCATATTTTGTCTCCAATATTTTAAATATTTGTAGTCTATCATTTTATCCTGTAGGAATTGTAGAGTTACAGATTTCTGTATAATAATTTATCCTAATTGTACTGTAATGTATATCTAATTCTAGATTTTCAATGTTATTTATTATCTTGTGTTGTTCTTCTCGTAGCGAGTTTTTTAAATTATATAAACTATCACATGTACTTTTTCCTAAATTTTTTAAGGTTTCTTCTATCCATATTAATTTTTCTTTTAGATTCTCCATTATTTTTCTAATTCGGTTTCTATAATTAATTTCTTTATTTAGATTATCTTGATTTTCTCTAGTTTTTCTAATATATTCTAACATCTCTTAATAGTTATTTAAAAAATACAGCAGTAGCATATATGTTTGAATTTGGATTGGATTGGATTAATTATGAGAAGACCATTTAAAAACAGAGAAGCTTTTAGAAAAATTAAAGAATCTTTAATTAGTAATTATTCAGAATATATAAGTCTAAATAAAACAAAAGAAAACCCACAAAGATTAGCCTACCTAATTACCTTAATATCTAGTATTGAAGCAAAATTAATAATCCATTTAAAATCTAGAAGAATGAGACACATATCACCTAATTATGATAAAATCAGATTTAGATATCCAACAAAATATTATAAATATGGTTTAAATGAATAAAGTACAAAAATACAAAGAACTAAAATAAATTATTTCTGAAAAACGTAAAGAATTAAAAAATAAGAATAGAAAGACTACATT
>NW_025827116.1:0-1383 GCF_002878395.1 Capsicum annuum | reverse complement strand
AGTCTATATGTGGCATAGGCTCTTCATTTCTTTGTCTTATATAAGGTATTCGTCAATGATGGAAGCCATAAAACTTCACAACCAGGTGGGAAAAGAGGGCTAGGCCCCCCGAAGGGTTTTCAAAAACTAGAGAAGACTGGTGGATCATAAAGCTAGGATAGGAGAAAATCAAAGACCCATCGGGATACGGCATGGACTGTTATAATAGCTTAAGACATGAAACAAATATAAAACATCCGCTAAAAAAAAGGGAGATGTGAATTTATTAGTTATACGTATAACATAAAGAATTTAAGTTTTGTGCACCGTTAGTGTAGAAAATATTCTACACTATCAGGTGAACTTGACTTACTATTGGAGGTTACCTAATTTTTTCTTTTTTAATTTTTATGTAAATAATTGGGCAACCTGCAATAGCAGGTCAAGTTAGCTGTTAGTGTAGAATTTTTTATGCACAGACGGTGCACAGAACTTAAACTCTAACATAAATATCTTTTCATAATTATTATAACTAAAAATTACATACATACACAAACTAAATTTACCTTATTAAAACACATCCCATATTAACAAACTAATTACACAAATCCCAAACTTATTACTAAAATCCCCTATTTTTTAATTTTCTCTCTCATTCCTCTTATACATCAAAAAAAAATCTTTATCATTACTTTATCTCTCTTTCCCATATTTACTCTCTTTTTTTTCTCCCATTAAACAATTCTTTACTTTCTCTCTCTTTTTCATATTTTTTCCATTTTTTCTTCCATTAAACAACCGATTGTTCCTCCATTATTGAATACCTTTTTTCACGCTCAGATTCAAGCAATCGTATACTTAAAGGTTACCAATTTGTAAGTTATCAAACATTTATTGAACTTATATATTGATTTTTTTTAAATTTTTAGTTTTTTTTTCAACTTTACCAAATCACAATTTGGGTCGATTTTTTATTGCATATTTGTTTTTTATGAAATCAATTGCTTTTGCAAATCCATTTCAGTGTGATAGTTCGATAATATCATTTTTTTTTTCATTTATTAAAAGTCAGATCTTTATTTTTGTTTTAAAGTTGTTGGTTCTTGATTCTTGCTTGGTTGTACGTTGATTTTTATGAAATTATCTTATTTTGAAATCTAATTCTAGTTTGTTAGTTGATTTTTTTTTGTTTTTTTTCTTTTTCATATAATACAAGTCAGATCTTTGAATTTCTTGTTTATAGTTGTGGTTTCCTAATCAATATAGTATACATTTGGTAATGAATTCTCGTCCTAGCTTTAGTTTAGGACTTAGTCAGTTAGATGCTCAAGAACAAAATATGTTCGTTGGTTTTGTTCCTGGCATATTTGATATTATACGTTTATATTATTTGATTATACATTA
>NW_025827115.1:0-1580 GCF_002878395.1 Capsicum annuum | reverse complement strand
ATAATAATAATAATAATAATAATAATAATAATAATAATAATAACACTAATAATAATAATAATAGTAATAATAGTCCCTTCCATTCAAAGTTTTGAGGTATCTTTTTAATTCTTTTTTTCTTTTTTAGCAACTTTCTAATCTCAATTTCTCATATGACATGTTTAAAGATATTTTTGTACATTTGACATGTCTATTACAAAATTCAGAAATCTTCTTAATTTACATAAACTTAGTGTCAAATCATCAATTTGAAATCAAGGGAGAAATAATTTAATGACAAATATAAGATATAGATTAAAGTTATTCAGTTCTCTCCAACTCATCATATCTTTCTCATTTACTTGGTTGTTCTATGTATCTTGTTATATTGTTACCGTTATTGTTTTTCTTATAATTTTGATTTGATTACATCTTTTTTTAGTCAGTGTATATCCAAAAAGACCTCTCTATCCTACAAAGATAGTACTAAGATCTGTCAACGTCGTAACCTCCTTTAGTTACTTATGAGATTACAGCACATATGTTACTGTTGATTTAATTATTATTTTTTACTATGTATATCATTTGGCTATTAACCTCCTTTGTCTCTTGAAATGTCAAAATTTAGAATCAAAATACAATGCCTGTTAGATATAATTTAAGTTGAATCTAACTGTCTTTGTGAAAGAGTATTAGATTCAGTTGAACTCGTTATTATTCTTTGTCAGTCTACAAATGGTTAAGTTCAATCTATTATATTTGTCAAATGTATTTGATTCAATTGAACTAGTTACATTTATTCTTCTTCATCCTACTTATACTTTGAGTTGAGTCTACTGTCTTTGTCAAAAGTATAAGATTCAGTTGAATTCGTTACTTTCATTCTCCGTATACCTACACATAGTTTAAGTTGATTTGTCTGTCACCGTATAGAGTAGTCTGTCTCTGTCAAAAGCATTAGGTTCAGTTGAACTTATTAACTTTTATTCTTCATCCGCCTACTTAAAGTTTAAGTTTTTTTTGTTGTCTTTGTCGAAAGTATTAGATTCAGTTGAACTCGACCTTTTTTATTCTTCATCCACCTTTTCATATTTTGAGTTGAATCTGTTGTCTCTAACAAATTTATTAAGTCCAGTTGAATCCATTACTTTTATTTTCTGTCTGCCTACAAATGAATCTTTTTGTCAAAAGTATTATATTCGATTGAACATTATTTTTATTCTTAGTCCTCCTACTTATAGTTTTCAAGAATTTGTTGTCTCTATCAAAAGTATTACATTCATTTTAATTCGTTATTTTTGATCTTCATTCACCTAGACATAGTTTGAGTTGAGTCTGCTGCCTCTCCAAATTTATAAATTCAGTTGAACTCATTATATTTATTCTTTGCCCGCCTCCACATTGTTATAGTTGGTTTTGTTGTCGTATGTTGTCGTATTAGATTCAGTTGAACTCATTATTTTTATTCTCCGTTTGCCTGCACATAGTTTGAGTTGATTCTATTGCCTCTAATAAATGTATAGATTCAGTTGAACTCATTACTTTTATTCTTCGTCCACCTACACATTGTTTGAGTTGATTTTGTTGTCGTATTAGATTCA
>NW_025827114.1:0-2343 GCF_002878395.1 Capsicum annuum | reverse complement strand
TTTAATTATTTAAGTAATATTAATATTAACTATATTACCAAAAAAAACAAAATCTTTCCTCACAAAAATATAATTTCTTTTCCATTATCTACAAAACCTAATCATATTCAGAAACCAAAAGGTAAAAAAGCAAAAAGATTTGCCTTTCATAAAAAAATAGTAATACAACGTGTGAAAACTAAAAAAGAAAATATAATAATAAAAAAATTATAATTACAAAATAATTTCACTCCCCAACGTGATACAAAAAAATAATATCTATAATATATTAAAAGTGTGAAGATCCTTAGAAAAGTGAATTGAACTTTTTACCCTTCATTAAAAGAATCTGCAATAGATAAAATCGTCTTTTCACATACTTAATCAATTATTTAATTATATAAATAACATTGAATCCTAAAATATATAAAACTAAGAATTCGTAAAATATATGATAAAAGAAAATATAATATTAATAAACTACTAAAATACATGGTAAGTTTTCCCCCATAAATTAGCTACGTAAAACATGAAAAGAGTACAAGTCACTTTAGAACTCTAACTGCAATTGTGATCTTAAAATATGGAAATTAAATACTACCCTAAATAATTTATTTAGTTAAAAATATAAAATAATATTTTAATTATTTAATAAAATAGTTGATGCTTACTCTTTTCAAAAGAAAAATAACTTTTTCCATATTTAAAGAATCTGTATCTTAAAAAAAACGAATTTGGTCAAATATTATTTAGGAAAACTGTGTATGATTTTTTGTAAAACCAATACAAACACAATTACACAAATAGGGGTGCGACGATTAAAATTTGTCACCATCTACAAAATACCACAATACTATATTAGTACCTATATTAATACCTACATAATGGTTTGTAGCTTTGATGAAAGATGTGTGTTCTCTAAATCTAAAAAATACGGAATACTACAAGACTATATTACATGCATCAATGCATTAAATACACAAAAGCATTAAATGCATCATCTTTATTTCTAAGTAAATACAACTTGATAAATTTAGAAAAATCATCAATAAAAGTCACATAATATCTTTTGCCACCTCTAGTCATAGTTTGTTTTAAATCACCCAAATCAGTGTGAATCAAAGATAATAGTTCAGTTTCTCGATTAACTGAAACACATGACTTTTTAGTAATTTTAGCTTCAGCACATATTTCACATTTATCATAGTTATTTGAGTTTAAACCAGATATCAAACCAAGTGATTGCATATTCTTTATATAAGAGAAATTAACATGTCCTAATCTAGCATGCCATAAAGAAATAGACACAGTCAAATACGTAAAAATAGAAATATCATTATGAGTATTAAGCATATATAATCCATGATTACAACGACCATTTCCAATAAGAATATTATTTTTATTTAATATGACCTCATTATTTTTAAATAAACTTTTATTCCAACTTTTCCTAATAATGCCACAGAAATCAAACTAATTCTGATATTAGGAACATGTAATACATTATTCAATGCCAAAGTTTTACCAGATGTGAGTTTGAGAATAACTTTGCCTTTTCCAAGAACTTGAACAGTTCTCGAGGTCCCAAGATAAGTAATTTCTTCTTTCTTTCTCAACTTGGGTGTATGATACAAAATCATTTTTATTTATACAAATGTGCCAAGTAGCACTAGAGTCTACCACCAAATTTCTCACGTTGGTTTCAATATTCATTTATGAAATGACTGCAACAACTATATCATCCGTTTCAGTCATTTATTTTTGACTTAGCGGGATTGTCATTTCTTTCATATATTCTCTTGCATTGAGATGCATCATTTAAAAAGATTTTATTACTATTATTAGGCATGTAACCAAGTTTATTTTCATACTTGAATTCTGCAATATCATAATCTTCTGACAAACTGACTGGAATGGAAGCAACCATAGCAACACCAACATCAGTATTATCAACGGTCTTAGGACCAATATTATATGCAATAGTTTCTTAGATTTTTGGGGAACAATGGTAAAAATACCGATAACAATATGATTTAAAATGTTAAGAAAATGTTAATAATAATAACAGTACAATAATATAACTGTGTATAATAATATTACTATTTCAATAATAATATTATAATCAATATAGTAACTATAACAGTAATATAATTACTTCTTAACAAGTTAATAATACTGAATATTAAATAAATATTATAACGATATGATTTTAAGTAATATATAAATTGCTTGAGTCGTGCTAGGTACTGTCCTAAGAAACTATTTACTAAAGTGAAATGTTTCCCCAATATTAAACAAACACTTCCCTGATTAATTAGAGGATATCAAAAATTATATAAGTCTTCCCTAATTAATTAATCAGAG
>NW_025827113.1:0-3834 GCF_002878395.1 Capsicum annuum | reverse complement strand
AACATTGGCCAGGCAAAATCCACTGTTGCTGCTGCTGCTGCAGCATTAATAAATCCCCAGCTTCAAATTGAAGCTCTGCAGAACCGCGTGGGTCCTGAAACTGAAAATGTGTTTGATGACACTTTCTGGGAGAATCTTAGTGTAGTTATTAACGCACTTGACAATGTCAATGCAAGACTTTATGTTGATCAGAGATGCTTGTACTTTCAGAAGCCACTGCTTGAATCAGGGACCCTTGGTGCCAAATGTAACACTCAGATGGTGATTCCCCATCTGACTGAGAATTATGGTGCATCAAGAGATCCTCCAGAAAAACAAGCACCAATGTGCACTTTGCACTCCTTCCCACATAATATTGATCATTGTTTGACATGGGCACGGTCCGAATTTGAGGGTTTGCTTGAGAAAATACCAGCTGAAGTCAACGCTTATCTCACTAATCCAAGTGAATATACGTCTGCACAAGCAAATGCTGGTGATGCTCAAGCTAGAGACAATTTGGAGCGAATTCTCGAGTGCCTAGATCGTGAAAGCTGTCAAACTTTTGAAGATTGCATTGCATGGGCACGTCTCAAGTAATGCCCTATACCATTTTGTGTTCCTGTTTTTTTTTTTCCGTTCATATTATATCATAGTGGTGTCTTTATTTCTACTGTTTCTGACCTTTGTTCTTTTCCAGGTTTGAAGATTATTTTACAAACCGAGTAAAACAGCTGATCTTCACTTTCCCCGAGGATGCTATAACCAGTTCTGGAGCCCCCTTTTGGTCAGCCCCCAAGCGCTTCCCTCATCCCGTGCAGTTCTCTTCTACCGACCGTAGTCATCTCCATTTTATCATGGCTGCATCCATATTACGTTCTGAGACATTTGGTATACCTATTCCTGATTGGGCTAAGCACCCTAAGAAACTGAGCGAAGCGGTGGACAAGGTTATGGTCCCAGATTTTAAACCGAGAGAAGATGCGAAAATTGTGACTGATGAGAAGGCAACCAGTCTCTCTACAGCTTCTATCGATGATGCTGCAGTCATCAATGAACTTATATCAAAGCTGGAGCACACTAGAAAGAATTTGCCACCAGGCTTCAGGATGAAACCAATTCAATTTGAGAAGGTCTCAGTTTCATAGTTTCCCCTCAATAGTCTAGTTAAAATTTTGCATGATGCTCGGATGATTTGTCTCGGTTACTGATGTTTTCTTGATGTTTCGTCTAATTTCAGGACGATGACACTAATTACCACATGGATCTTATAGCAGCACTGGCCAACATGAGAGCGAGAAACTACAGTATCCCTGAAGTTGACAAACTGAAAGCTAAGTTTATCGCAGGAAGGATCATCCCAGCAATCGCGACTACTACTGCAATGGCTACGGGTTTGGTTTGCCTTGAGCTGTATAAGGTTCTAGATGGTGCTCACAAACTGGAGGACTACCGGAACACGTTTGCCAATCTTGCTCTACCTCTTTTTTCCATTGCTGAGCCAGTACCCCCCAAGGTCATCAAACATAATGACATGAGCTGGACTGTTTGGGATAGGTGGGTCATCAAGAACAATCCTACATTGAGAGAACTAATCGAATGGCTTGCAAACAAGGGACTGAATGCATATAGCATTTCATGTGGAAGTTGCCTGCTCTATAACAGCATGTTCCCCCGGCACAAGGATCGAATGGACAAGAAAGTAGCAGATTTGGCGAGGGACGTGGCAAAAGTGGAGATACCACCATACCGTCGTCACTTGGATGTTGTTGTTGCCTGTGAAGATGACGATGATAACGATGTTGATATCCCTCTGGTGTCTGTATACTTCCGTTAAATTTTCTTGGTAATTTATTCCGCTATTTGTTTCAAAGTTTAGGATCATACAACTTGTATGCACTATATCCTCCAGTCCTCTCTGTTCTAATAATGTAAGATGCTCAGCTAGATTCTTTTCCGTATTAACTCTGATCCTTAACGTTAGTTGATGGTGCCTTGGAATATTTTGAACCTGCTTGGCTGTTATATGTATGTTCTGCGTTTTGTCAATTCAGTTACTTGTCAAGATTGTCCTGAGCCGGGAAACAGTCTCTTTACTTCATCTGAGACAGTGGTATGGATTGCATTTGCTTTACCCTATTCAGATTTCACTCTGTGGGAATACACCGGGTATGTTGTGTTTGTAGTTAATTTTGTCAAGATACGGGGCCATCAGAAGGATGGCTTTAGAAGTGGGTGGTCTTAAACTTTTAACTTCACTTGCGATTGATGTCACTAGCCTTTCAAAATAAAAGTTTAACAACTTCCATTTTGAAGATTTGTCCATGTATTAAGTGGGAGTCGAAAATTTTGAAGGCCATTTATTTTCAAGGTTATTCGATGTAAATTTCTAGTTGGCGTTAACCCAAGCGGACTATAGCATGGTCAATCAGAAACTTATGTAGGGCTATCCAACATGTAATGTTTGATCTGTATATACAACATAATTTTTTTAACAAAGCGTGTTTAATTAATCATCCTTTGATGTGCGTAGCTTCTATTTCGAGGCAGGATCTCTTGAAAGAGAAAAGAACATTTCTCCCTGAGCTTTGATTTGATTTAATTTTCTCTAAAATTATCCATGAAAATATTTTGGATAAACAATTTCTATTTTACTAATTGCTACAACTATACATAAGTGAGTAATTGAGCTTTCTGGTCAGATTTTTATTCCAAAACCTTCTCGAATGTTAATGGAATCACTACTTGGCAAAGTCGACATTTTCGAGGTTCGAGAATACAACGCTTCAATCCTCAATTCTCGTAATTATTCAATACAAGAAATCATATCTACAAATAACAACAACAACAACAACAAACCCAGTGTATTCCCACTTAGTGGGGTCTGGGGGGGTAAGATGTACGCAGTCCATACCTCTACCTCTGATGAAGTAGAAAGACTGTTTCCGAAAGACCCCCGGCTCAAGTCACGAGATAAAAGAGTTGAAAAGAAGCAAATTTTTCCAACAAAGATCAATAAATGATACAACAATTGATTTCAAATCTTATATTGTATTATACAAGGATTTGAACGCAGACAGTGTGTGATATATACATGAAAGAAATAGTGTGTGACATATATAATAGTACAATAAAAGAAGAAAAAAAAAAAACTCAAATATGTTATCGAACTATTGAAAATGACTCATTTATGTTATCCGTTATAAGTTTGGTTTGTCTTTGCCATCGTTTTAAGAGTTTGACTCATCTATGTCACTGCCACTATGGAAAAATTCATTTCGGACACTATTTGCAATGGTGATTTTGTAAAATTATTTTTGCCATATGACCTATTATTAGAAATCCATATCACCAAATTTAAATTAGTATAAAAATAAAAATTCAAACAATGAAAACAAAGTTTTAAACGTTCAACTTCAAATTGTATTTAGAGCTCATTTGAATAAGCTAAAAAAAATGGCTTTTAAAAGTTCTTTAAAAGTGTTTTTAAAAGTGCAGAAACTTACATTAAAAATAAGTAGGTACGTGTTTGGATAAAAGTGTTGAAACTGAAAAAAAGTTGTTGATGTGTTTGGTAAACAAGTGTTGTTAAGCACTTTCTTTTTGTCAAAATGTCTTAAATACTCTTAAAACTGTTAACAATATATAGAGTTAATTATTATTAATTTTTATTTCTAACATGATACAAATTAAAATTAATATATATTTCAATTCAGTTTCAATTAAAACTTCTCTCTCTATAGAGAGAGAATTTAGAAATTCATAATAAATTTCTTGAATATTTTTTCTTTCATCTTTTGTGAAATTATTAAAAAACCAAGTTCGCTTTAAAATATTTTCAGATGAATAAAATTC
>NW_025827112.1:0-1287 GCF_002878395.1 Capsicum annuum | reverse complement strand
GTCGATTAGGAGATGATCATAGGCCATTTTTCAAATTAGTCCACTCAAGCCTAAATTCCAAACCAAATGAAATATGAATCGCTTGATTCAAAAGTTGAGCCTAATTAACCCATTTTTGTTTACACCAATTTCACCATCTCATTTCAACTACAATGAAATTGTTTTAGATCTGGACACTATGCACCTCAACTCAGGTAAATTACCTAAGTTGAGGGTAGCTATTATAGGGGTACATAGGGAAAGATGAGTATGAAATAAAAAGTGTAGAAAGAAAATGAATAAGGGTAGATACAGTGAAAATAAAAGAAATAATAGAAAATTTCAAGAAAAATAAAAGAAAAAGAAAACAAGAAAAGAGAATCACACCTGACCCACAAAAAGACATGGATAAAATAGAGGAACAAGGGTGAAATCAATTAAAAGGTGGTAGAAAAAGTGGACCCCAAAGAAAACGTAGTGCCAAGGAGGTTAAGCCACATAAAATATCCTTGATATACCGTAACCAGCCCCAAGCCTATGTTATTGTCACATCCCAAAAGGATGACGACGGACAAGAGCCGTATACACTTATTTTACTAGCACTAAGTGACATACACAATATTATGAGACAATAGTGAGCACGATACCCAACAAAAGATATATATATACACGAGGGGGGTTATATTAGCAAGACTGTACAATACAATGCTACGTGATGTCCATAAAGCCTCTAGTCAGTTTACACACTATACTACAAGTGACTAGTTCGCATTAGGCCTGACATACCCAACCAGAGACTTATACATATACAAAAATATGTTAGGCATAGACTGGCTCCAGAGAGAGTTAGAGCTGACCAAAATACCAGATGAAAATGGAAAAAGAATCTAACGTGAACGTCGAGGATCTAAGCCTGTATTTATAAAATATGGTGGGATAATAAAATATGGTGGGCCTAAGATGCCAGTACATAAACAACACGTACTGGTATGAAAGCAGAGAGAATAACAGATGGACAAATACAGAAGCTCATATGAGTCAAATGATAAATGGAAAAATGATAAGCTAACCAAAATACATATACAATATGAACTGATAACTTATGCACCAACTGTAGTAGTATCATATATAATATTTAGAAAAATGTTCACCATAATAAAGGATCTATACATTGCCTAGGTGATGCACTTGTCATATAAGTCGTACAAATGATCATATGATGGCCTTCCAAAGGCAATCTGAGGCAAGTATAAAGCATATGTTGCTCACTTACCAAATGATATGATCTTACATATGTAGCTGTAATTG
>NW_025827111.1:0-1568 GCF_002878395.1 Capsicum annuum | reverse complement strand
GGACGGAAAGCTCTCTTTGTAAGGAGTTGGATAACTTGATAGAGAATACAAGCCTTCCTAATCAAGCTCCTGTGAGTGGACATGCTACACATAAGCTACAAGGTAATCAAACTAACTTTTATACTCTAGTGAATGAGGCTAGTATCCAACTAAGTGTGAATGGTAGGTTGTTTTTAGCTGAGACGAATGTGCCTCCATTTGGTGATGATAATGTAAAACTTGAGATTGTCGATACACTAGTTGATCCATCTAGTGTTGAGGCCATTGTGGCAAGTGATAGTACATTGTCTTATGGAAGTCATGAAGACCAACTTGTGTGTGAAAATGGTGATGTTGAACATGTTGGCCGATTGACTATGGATGACCCTCTAGTTATTTTTGTTGTAGACCATGCTAGTATAGAGGGGATATATGATTGTACTAGTCGTAGTATTGAAAAAAGTAAATGCATCCTAAACTCGTGTCTATGGACACTCCACCCATTTGATCCCGGTGATTATTTGAAGTATGGTGATGCGGATGTCTTTTGAAATGACTTGAATGTGCATGGAATATATGGCCTTTCTATCTCGGCTTTCAAGCCTATTTGTTGTTCCAAGAAGAGTCTATGTTTTCCACTTGATGAGCAACTCTTGTTCCTTGTTTCTTGTCACACTTATGTGGATAGACTAGTTGACTCTTTCTTGGGAGGGTATTCGGGTAAGAGGGATGTTTGGGTGTATGTGAAGTTTGAGCCACCTTGGCAAGATGTTATGATTGATTACACTAATACTAACCCTCATACCTTGAGGAAATTTTGTTTGCTTGTCCTTCCTATTATTTTGCAAGGTTCGGATTCGAGGTTGAATCCTTTTTCAAGAAGGGGAGGATGATACAAGTATGATCGTGATTGTGGACCAATACGTAAAGAATCAAGCTCGGGTGGCTGCCTAACTAATAGAACAAGCTTTGAAGTGTAGCTAACAAGTACCAACACTCTAAAGCCATCCTATATGCACACTCCAAGGCCTCCCCTTTGTCTTGGCTCATTAAGGGCATTCTAGTCATTTTGTATTAAGTTGAAACCTAGGCTATAAATAGAACATGTTAGATCATTTTTTCATAACTTAGATGATATTTTGAGAGATCTTTGAGAGTGTTCATACAAGTGTGGATATCACTTGTAACAAGTGTGGAATCACTTGTGTTGGTTGCTTGTTTTGAAACGAAGGTTGCTTGAGGATTCCGTTCCTTTGAGGTCACCATAAGAACTTGATGTTGTTTGTATGAATTATTAGGTCTTAGTGTTCAATATACACTTTGGTTCATAGTGTTTGTGCATTGTATGTCAAGTTATCTATCATTCTATCTTATTATTGTTGTTGTGTTAATTCTCGATTTTGGGTGTCCAAACTCGAGACCTTGTTGTGTCATTTTTGTTCTTGTTATTGTGTTGTAATCTTAGTTTGTGGCTCGCTGATTATAGGTGTTGAACACCTTAGAATCTTGTTGTTATCATGCTTGTATTGTTATTGTGTAGTGAATCCGAGAGGGGTCACCAAAAGGGATCCTCGATTCTTCAAATCATG
>NW_025827110.1:0-2423 GCF_002878395.1 Capsicum annuum | reverse complement strand
TCATAACACAAATGAAAGAAATTTACGAAATAATAGTTGCCAAATAAAAAATTTAAAAGTGTAAATCTGACATAATTTTAGTTTTAGGAGCAAAATAAATTTAGAATTTAATATATTTGTCTAAAAAAACATGAAATATAATTTAAATGGGTTTATGTTTTGAAAATATTTTGTTTTTCTTTTTTTAAAAAATAAAAACGAAAATAGGGTTTTAGCTGTTCTTCAAATTCCCAATATAACTTCAAATTTTATTCAAAGATAGAATGAAAAATTTATGTCCTGCTTTAGTACTCTACTTCAAGCTTATCTTCTCCGGTCATTTCTTCAACATATTCCTTAATCTTGAGTACCGACTCTTTAAACCGAGGGCTATTCAACACTGAGATAAACTTTAATGAAGCAATATGTCCAAAACTCTCTGGGATCTCTATAAGCTCAGTACAATATCGTATATATCTTTCCTCCCTGCCATTTAGCAAAAAACATATAAACCAGTTGTAGAGATTTGAGATTGTGGAAGGTGACTTGTTCCATTTTCCATTCTTTTCCACCCTGGATTCTTGCGTCAAATAGTTCCAGCTTTTGAAGGTTGGGTAGTGATCTCCCAATTCCTGACAGTGCAGCCATCCAATTTCACTTCTTTCAAGCTCAAAGGTAAGTGAGAATCAAACTGATGTACATGTGTATGCCTAAAACACTCAAATATAGCATAAACTCTTTCGAGTTTATTAAGGACATCCAATCTGGGAAAATATATCTGCTCTGCTGCTGAAAAATCCATGACGAATCCAAGGGTTCGAAGATTGGGAAATCTTTTGAAAATATCTTCTGAGTCTACCGAACAAGAGAGGTTGAGACACTCTAAGGTTGTCATATTCTCTAACTTTGTTAGTTTGTCAATATCCGAATCAAAGACAGAACAATCAGAGCTGGACACATATTGTAGCTTTGCAAGACCCCAGATAGTAGGGGATAATACCAGGTTTGATCCACTATTATCCACCACCAGAGTTTCTAGATTGCAGAGGTTTGAAAATGATGGAGGGAGAGCTTTTGCCTTCAACTCAATCCTTAAGCACCTCAAATGAATAAGCATGCCTATTTCCTTCAGAAAAGTATCTGGCAAAATTTTACCCCACAGATCCAGCCTTTTAAGAAGCCTCAGGTGTCTTAGGTGCCAGTTATACAGATATCCAGATTCTATCTTCAAAGAGAGGAGGTGTTTAGCACAAGGATTTCTCTTTTCTGGACTGAAAAAGGAAGAATCATCTGAATGAATGTCCTCATCATAAATAATGGTCCGTCGACGCAGCATCATATCTGAAGAAGAGGATAAAGACAGAAAAATTGAGCTCTTCAAATAAAACAATTTTTCCTTTCTAGCTTTAATCGAACAAAAATCATGCACAAGATCATGAATTTGGCAACTCAGGTGCCTACCACCTCTCACTATTACCAAGCTACTAGAAATTAACTCATCCACATAAACCTCCGTTACTTCTTCCACACTCTTCAAATCAGTTGGTTCCACAAGTTCATCACTCCATAAATCCTTTAACCAAGAGATCGCAATATCTTCGTCCTTTGGATAACTTGCAAGGTACAATAAGCACGGCTTTAGGTGACCTGACAAATGGTCATAACTTAATTGTATAACCTTCATCACTTCCTCTTCATCCTTAAAAATGAAGGAACTCAAATTATTGAGAACTTCAAGCCACAAAGCCTCTTTCTTTTCCATCCTTGAAACGACTCCGCTGATCAAATCAAGTACCAAAGGAAGCCGATCACACTTTTGGGCTATTTTTTCTCCAACATCCTTTAGTTCATTAGGGCAACGTTCTTCTCCGAATATCCTTTTCTCTAATAACTCCCAACTTTCTTCTGGTCGTACCAATCAAATATCAAGAGGATCACTGTGGCATTTTCCATGCAAAGCCACTTCCTTTTTTCGATTTGTTAAAATAATTCTGCTCCATTTCTGAAATTCAGTTGGAAAAGGTCTTGTCAGCTCATCCCATGTTGCAGTATCCCACAAGTCATCCAAGACAATAAGGTACCTCTTTCCAAACAGTTGTCTCCGTAGCTTATCAGCAATGTCACCGTCTATGTCATCCTCACTGACTCTTTCTTTCAAACCAATAACTTCATTGAAAATTTTCTGCAACAAGTTTTTCTCATTACGTTCCTGGTCAACTATGCACCAAGCACGAATGTCGAAATGGCCAACAACAGACTTTTCAGTATATGCACTGTAAGCCAAAGTAGTTTTCCCAAGCCCCGGCATGCCGACTATGGAAATGACATCTACCTCAGCTGGTCCGCTGGTGAGCTTCCTGATTATCCACTCTGTCTCCTCCTCAAAACCTACAATTATTTACTAGCTATTGATGACTTGTTTATAACTGGCTTGTTGGGAGAGT
>NW_025827109.1:0-1704 GCF_002878395.1 Capsicum annuum | reverse complement strand
TTCTTTTCCGCTTCTTAAGAGACTTTTTCTACTTGCTGGTTTCTCCATAATAGTTTTAGGAAAGCTACTTCTTTATTTCTTAAATTCTTAAAACAAAAGGGCAAAATTCAGAAATAGCATACTTATTCCCTTAATTATGAGTTTCATAGCAACAGTTTCATAATTACATAATATAGCAAGTTGTATTTTGTATTTTGCAAATTATTTGTAACGCCCCGAAAAACGGGTCCCGAAGCGTCACACGATGCTTGAGGCTACGAGGAGCCCCAAGCTAACCCTTTGAGCCATTTTCATTCAGTTCAACACAAATCAACAGGGTTTTCATAAATAACCCTCAAATATCAATAGAGTAATCATCATCCAAGAATAAAAGAATTTCAGAAAGATAACAAAATACGACTTATTAGTCAACTCCCAACATCTATACTAGTCTGACAAGCCTCTAAGAAAATCAATAAAACCAGCGAGCCATTGAGACATGCCCAAACTGACTCATACTCAGTTATCAAATGTAAACAATTTCGTGAAACCAACATCAGACATCACATCCTCGGAACATGAGGACTCACCACAACAGAGGATGTAGAACAGCGTGCCCGAAGAATCACTGTCGAACCTGGAACTGAGCACCTGAACCTTCATTTCGAGAAAATGCAGCCCACATCCAAAGATATGGGTCAGTACCATGGAAAGGAACCGAGTATATAGGCTTTAATATAGGGTTTGGATGGATTTTGGGTGAGGAGGAATGACCAAAACGCCCCTAAAAATTAAATAATTCTCGAATCTGTCCTTTAGTGGACTGTTTTGATAGTTTGAAGTAGATCAACCATAACATTTTACTCCGATATCCAAATTGGATGAAATCAATTTCATTAGAAAGAGGACTCTCGTATCTTTCCATAGATATATATTATCTCACCCAGATCATTGTGTATGAGGAGTTATGATTGTTTGAAGTTAACCTAAAAATTTACTTGTGATAGGCTGAAGTAGATCGACCATAACTTTTTGCTCCAATAGACAAATTGGATGAAACTAATTTCATTGGAAAGAGGACTCACAGAGATTTCCGTTGATATATAGTATATCACCCAGATCATTATGTACAAGGAGTTATGATCATTTAAAGTTGGAGAAAAAATACGCCAGGCCTCAGTACTTTTTCCTGCACGTTTTACTATTCACTACTATTCACAGTTCGATTGGAATGTTCATAACTCGTCGCTCGGGTGTCCGTTTTGGATGATCCACATATCTTTGGAAAGCTTATTCGATACTATACATAATGGTGGGTCATAATCTAAGACATTATGCATGAAAAATTTATAATTCACTATAGAAGATAGAACCCAACACGTTTACGCATAAAATTTCAACGGAAAATTTTCTGGGGTATTACATCATCCTCCCCTTGGAAACATTCATCCTCAAATAATCCTATACATGCCAAGATTAGATAGGGAATAGAGCATGCATCTGAAACCATTTGTTAGACTCATCACCACATCGTTTCTCACTCCGAATGCAACATAGAATGCATAAATTCAAGAAACTACAGCTGAACACATAATAAATGACAGCTGAACTGCTGCAACTTTTATCCAAAGTGAATGATTTAGGAAAGAACGGTACCTTCGGCTTAATTGGAGTTCGTAAAAAATAGGTGCGGGTACTTGGATCGCATATCCACCTCAACTTCCC
>NW_025827108.1:0-2323 GCF_002878395.1 Capsicum annuum | reverse complement strand
TGTGAGTCTTTCATACATCCTGCATATTTCTTATAAATATTTATGATAATGATGTTTATACAACTGAATACACCCCTATATACTCAATTTTTCTTCATGGTACTGACCCACATCTTCGGATGTGGGTTGCATTTTCTTGGAATGTAGGTTCAGGAGCTCAGTTCCAGGTTCAACAGTGATTCTTCAAGCACACTGTTCTATATCCTCTGTTGTGGTGACTTCTCATGTTCCGAGGATGTGATGTCTGATGTTGGTTTTATGGAATTGGTTACATTTGATAACTGAGTATGAGTCAGTTGAGGCATGTCTCAAAAGCTCGCTGGTTTTATTGATTTTCTTAGAGGCTTGTCAGACTAGTATAGATATTGAGAGTTGACTAATAAGTCATATTTTGTTATCTTTCTGAAATTCTCTTATTCTTGGATGATGATTGCTCTATTGATATTTAAGGTTTATTAATGGAAACCCCGTTGATTTGTGTTAAACTAAATGAAAATGGCTCAAAGGGTTAGCTTAGGGCTACTCGTAGCCTCAAGCACCGTGTGACGCTCCGAAGCCCATTTTTCAGGGCGTTACAAACTTGGTATCAGAGCCTAAGGTTTTAAGGTGTTCTAGGGAGTCTGACAAGCCACGTTAAGTAGAGTCTTGATCATCAGTGTGTAGCGTGCCACATCTATGAGAAAGAGGCTACAAGATGTTTTAAGAAAAAGTGTGATTCTTTCTTTCAAAAGTCTATCATGCTTAAAGTGTTTCTCTCTGTTATTGATTCGTGCTTTCCTTTTTCAGAAATATGCCTCTACATCGAGCGAGAAGAAATAATGATGGTCAGCAACCTCAACCCGCTGGTCCATTGAATGAAAATGTATCTCATGCTGAATTTCGGGCAGCCTTTCAGGCGCTGGCCCAAGATGTTACTACAAATGTTCAAGCCAACCCGGCCCCGGCTCCACAGCAGCAGGAAGGTGATTCAGCTACTGCCAAGATTCGTGACTTCATACGGATGAATTCACCGGAATTCTATGGGTGTAAGTCTGATGAGGATCCACGGTTGTTTTTAGAGGAGGTACGGAAGATTACTCAAGTGATGCATATATCTGAGGAACATAGTGTGGAGTTGGCTGCTTATAGGTTTAAAGACCTTGCTTATGATTGGATTGTTGCTTGGAGGAAAGGATGAGGTGAGGGAGTTGTCCCTATAACTTGGCAAGAGTTCTAGATGCATTCCTGGATAAGTTTTTTCCTTTAGAGATGAGGGAGGCAAAGGTGGAAGAGTTTATGAACCTGTGATAGGGATCTATGACTGTTAGGGAGTACTTTCTAAAGTTCAATTAGTTGGCCAAGTATGCTCCTGACTTAGTAGCTGATAATCGGGCTAGTATGAGTAAGTTTGTGACTGGAGTGTCTAGTTATGTGGTTAAGGAGTGTAGGTCTGCTATGCTGAATAGTGAGGTGAATCTTTCTAGGCTGATGACTCATGCCCAATAGATTGAGGTAGACAAGATTAAGGAGAGAGATAGAATGAAAAGGAATAAAAGAGCTAGGTCCGAGCAGCACGAACAGGGTCAAACTAGATTGCAGGGAGGGAGTCGTCCTTAGTATCAGGATCGTTCGTCTATGCCAGCACCGTCATCTACTGGTGCTCCCATGCATATAGGTAGGCAGGAGCAAGGTAGCAGGTCATAGGCATCTAGGTCCCAGTACAGTGCTGGCAGTAAGGCAAATCGCCCCTTGTGCCCTAAGTGTGGTAGGGCTTATTCGGGTGAGTATTGGGGTGAGAAGAGGGGTTGTTTCCGGTGTGGTGACATGGGTCAAAGAGTTAAATATTGCTCATAGAATGGACAAGAGTGTTGTGACTATCGCCCTCAGACCCAGACTCAGACTGTTAGTGCTCCAGTTCCAGCGACTCCCCCAGCCCCAGCTCAGGGCGCCTCTTCTAGCAATGCTGGTGGGCAGTGCCAGAATAGATTCTATGCTTTATCGTCCCGCCAGGAACAGGAGGACTCTCCTGATGTTGTTACTGGTATGCTTCGTATTTTTCAATTTGATGTGTATGCTTTGTTGGATCCTGGATCCAGTTTCTCATATGTTACACCTTTGATTGCTTTGAATTTTGAAATGAGTCCTGAGATTATTCCTGAACCTATCCTAGTTTCTACCCCAGTGGGTGATTTGATTGCTGCCCAGAAAGTGTATAAAAAGTATCCTGTTACCGTTCTTCATAGAGTCTTGTTGGTTGATCTGATTGAGTTAGACATGGTAGATTTTGATATGATTCCGGGTATGGACTGGCTGTATTCTTCTTATGCCTCTATTAATTGTCGGA
>NW_025827107.1:0-2648 GCF_002878395.1 Capsicum annuum | reverse complement strand
CATCAATAAAAAGAGGCAAAACATGAACTAAATAATACAGCAGACCACAATTATTCTCAACAGTTGCACAAACAACTGGAATGCTTTCCCAACAGATGACAAATCTGTCGAAACAGATGGATAATCTGTTAAAACCCAACAGATGACCAATCGGTTCTAACACATGGTCCATCTGTTGAAAGAACTCAAAAGCCAAAATTACTAGTGCTACTGGATTCAACATTGCCTCCAAGCGTCAACATGTTAACATGTATTAGATTAGAAGAAATAGACAGAATAAAAATTGAATAAGAATTAAAACGCCAAAGTCAAAGTCTGAATAAAAGTAAATTTTTCATTAAATAAAAAATAAAATACATTAGGTATAGATCTGATATAGAAAAATTAAAATACATACGCTAAAATAAAAAATATATTCTAATTATTATTATCATCATCATCATCATTAATGACAGTCGGCCAATCAACTCACAGCAGCAGGGCTCTCATCAGCCTCTGTATCTCTCTGAACATTGTCACTCTCACAGCGACCAACTTGCTCTGCAGGTCATTAACCTGCCTTTGAAGTTCCCGCACTGTATCGCGTAGAATAGCAATGTCCAAAAAAGGATCAGTCATATCTAGAACACGCATGAATTGACAAATATAAAGAAAAAAGTTCAAAATGTAATACAACGTATACGATCAACTGGTAAATTTACACCAGAAAAAAACTTACCTCAACGAGAAAGGAATATGCTCTTTGAAGAGAAGTGGTTGAAGATGTCACACGAAAGGAAAAAATGCAAGAAATAAATAGAGTTGAATGAATATTAAGGTGGGACCTATAATCTGGACGTGTCAGGCCAAAAGGCAGGACTATTCAGCTCCATTGTATTTTCTGTGAAAAGTCACGACTTTTTATTTTACACTAATTACTTCTCACCTTTTCATAGCAGTTTGAGACTCGATAAAAGTCGTTACTATTAAGTTGTTGCAACAGATCATTTAGCATTTTTAACAGATTTAGCATCTATTGCAACAGATGGATTGAATGTGCAACAGACTGCTGTTAAAATAGATTTACCATCTGTTGCAATAGATGGTTTGTATATGCAACAGATAAGACATCTGATGCAACTTATGTATTATCTGTTGCGACAGATGGACAGTATAAGTTGGAGGAGATATTATGATATCTTCTAACAGCTGATTCATCAGTTTCAGTTTCAACAGATGGAGTATTCGATTCATTAGCTGTTTTGAATGTGTTAGATAAAACGTGTTCACCTCATTTTAACAGTCCCTCCGTTACTTATTAGTTGGGCCCTATGGTCTTGGCACACCGGCACACCAATTAATAAAAATATAAATTAGGTGATTATTTTACCAAATTAGCCTTATTAATTATGATTTGAAAGTATAAATGTGAATAATATGCTTTATGTAGTCATTTAATAATAGGTGTAATCTTGGAAGAATATAATAAAATTCTCTTGATTTTAAAAATAGAAAAACTAAATTGAAACAAATATTTGCAAGAAGTAATCACATGCGTGCAGATGAATAAAAACAAAAAAATTTTGGTTTATCGCAATAGATTTACCATCTGTTGCAACTTATCGATTATCTATTGTGACAGATGGGCCATATGTTGGAGGAGATGTTTTGATTTCTTCCAACAGATGATTCGTCAGTTGCAACAGATGGAGATTTTGATTCATCAGCTGTTTTGAATGTGTTAAGATAAAAAGTCACGACTCTTAACACCTCCATTTTAATAGTAGTCATCACATTCGTGTAGATGAATAAACAATACTATCTGACATGTCCTGATAGGATAGGAAGAATAAGATGCGTGTAATGGATTCCATTTTCATGCGTGCGAGTTATGTATATTATTGATCAGGCTACCGTGAAGACACACATAAAGTGCAATGATTTTTTGAATGCAGTTTTTTACCGATTTGACACTGATTCTTCAAACAAGATCCTGCATTTTACAGTTTAGTTTGATAGTTGCGAACTGATAAGGACGAAGGGTTCCAAGACGGTGGTGTCGATACCCCATTATAATTTAATGATAATTCATTCATGCACATATTTTTGTGTCAAGTTTGGGGAAGGGTTCAAATTTTGGCAGCAGTGTAAAAATCCAATAGTGATTGGACCGGTTTTAATGGCACAATGGACTGATTGAAAGGCCTTCAAAGCCCCGTAATACAGCAAACAACGATAGAACTAATAGAAATTCCCCTAGTCCAAATTTATATGGATGGATTGGTGGAGGAGACTTTTTTACAGCAAAAGGTGCTTAGAAGAATACCTATGCAGGAAGGGGGAGATGGAGAAGGCCATATATCATTTCAGACCTTATTTAAGAGGAAACTCAGGGTAGGAAGGAAAGTGTAGTGAAATTGGCCAATGAAATTCACATGAGAAATGAAAAAACTGGATGAGCTTTAAATATGGAAGTTTATCAAAATACAAAAATCCATCAGTCGATGAAAAAAAGAAGAATGGTCAATAGGACTGGAGCTGGACACTTTGCTCGATAATGAAACTAGCGAGTGTGGCCTCAATGACCAGCTCAATTCCTCTTGACCATTCTTCTTTTTCTTCAATGACTGATGGAATTTCATTTTTGGATACACTTTCACATTCGCATC
>NW_025827106.1:0-1365 GCF_002878395.1 Capsicum annuum | reverse complement strand
TTTTGTAAGAAAATAGTACCTACTTCTTAGCATTCTTCTATGATAGGTTTAGTTATTTTATTTATTTTGTTTCTTGTTAGATGTTTATTCTATTTTGTCATAATTAGGTGCTTTTCTCGATGATGGATGGATGACAATCGTCTTAAGAGAAAATTAGTCATTTAATTGCATATAACTATTCTTGTAGATCACATGACATTATAACATAAGTATGTGATGGATCATTACGTTTGAGACACCTAAGATCTAGTTGTGACTCTTATTGTGATTGTTGGTTTTATGTGAATTTATGTAATTGTTAGGTCGAGAATCTAAAATGCTCCTAATTGAGTTGACCATGTGCCATGAGTGTGTAAGACTGTTGTATATTTCTTATTGCAACTGATGCTAGAACTTTCTCGGTGTGTGTGCAAAGCAAAATAAAGATTATTAGTTTAGGAGATGATTTAGGCATTTCTTTGATAGCCATTGTTCATACCTTCTTTTGACCTACCTTTGTACATTATCTTAGCAAGCCCCGTTAAGCCTTTAGCTTTTTAGCCTCATTGTAGCCTTATCCATTCTTTAATAGACTGTAATTTGATCCGAAAGCTCCTAAGCGCTTTAATGTAAAATCAATTTGAGTTAGGAGTTTGACAATTCGAGGAAAAAAGTAAAATTGATGCCCCAAAGTCTAGTTATTGGCATGTGAAATTGATGTGGTTGGGAGCAGCAAAAATTGTTGAAAAAGTTCCAAATTTTATCCCGGACATGTTACAATGAACCTATTTTGGCCCTGATCCTTCTTGGACATTATGCACCTCAACTAAGGAAAATTGCTTAAGTTGAGGGTGGCTATTATAGGGGTGCGTAACATGAAAAGGGTGAGAAAATATATATATATATATATATATATATATATTTAAAAGGGTTGCATACTCCCACCGTAGCGTTATTAATTGAGCTTAATGAGTTGGGGTAAAGAGCAAATTTCTGAAGATAGTAGAAGTGGAAATTGGTTGTTAGAGATTGGTCTTAATTGCATATGCAGTGTATTAAAATGCTTAGGGAAGATAGTCACTATTTCTGGCCAAAATAGTTCCTACCCATCCTTTAGCCTGCATTACAACCCGTAAAAGACCTATTTGATCCTAATCTTAGAATTCTGATATTAGTAGAGTATTACACTAAGGGCAAGCATATGCTCATCAGTTGTAATTTGAGAATTCTTTGTGAGGGTGAGCGCAACTTGCTTCTTGTATCCATTTTGTTAAAAATTGCATGATTGTGAGTGATTATGGGTAACTTTCATGTTGTGAGGGCACATGGTTGATGAAGGTTGGGTAATTTATATGATTTCTTTGCTTAAATGGTACGCATGAAATT
>NW_025827105.1:0-1759 GCF_002878395.1 Capsicum annuum | reverse complement strand
ACCTACTCCTAACTAAACTGACTCAGAATACTGAATTGTTCTGAGTTTAACTGATTATGATGATTGATTGAACCGATAATTCTCATAACACATCCTGAACTATTCTGAAGTTACTGAGACTAAGTAAAAAGCTAAGTTTTTGAGTATTCATAACCCCCAGGACTCAATAGAAGTAATAGAAAAATAGTACTAGACTCTGGAGACATAACATGAAAGCATTTATTCAAAAATCACTCTTATAGGCATTTCATCAAACACTTGGTATTCATAGTTTAATCTAATCATGGAAATAGTATAAAACTTGGAATAATAGAATAATTTCTACTTTAATAACACTTAATCATGATTTAAATCGGTGAATAACAATATTAGAACATGTGGGGTTTGATAAACAACAACAATTTCATGTATACATGGTATAGAATTGCAATTCATGGGAGTCCATGGTTAAGATCACAATTTAAAATCATAATAATGTGTAAAGATCATAACTTTTTATTTGAAATTGGATAATTAGGCTCCATGGGTGAAAGGAACCCATGGATAAAACTTAACATACCTGGGTTGATGAATTCGTAAGAATTGATGGTGAATTCTTAAGTTTTGATCTTGAATTTTGAAGGCTAGGGTTTATTCTTTTGAGAGAGAATGATTTCAATTTGGGAAAAATTGTTAAAAGTGATGTAAAAGTGGTATTTAGGGACTTAAATCTCGTGTTTGGACTAAATAAGGTGAAGAAAAAAGACTTAAAAGCCCTTGGGAAAATTAAAACTCAAAACTAGAAACTAGAAATCTCAATTTTAACACCCGATGCGATGCGGTACAATCACGTTGGACCACTGGAAAAGGGACAATCCCCATTTTGTCCAATGACGTGACACGGTACTATCGCATTGCTCCACTAGAAATGATAATTCTGAATTGGCATTTTGGCGGTGCGTGGCTCCATCACGGTGCCTCACTATAAAATGATAATTGCAAAATGACCCATTGGCACGACGCGGTGCATATCGCGATGGCACACTGTAAAAGAATGAACACCATTTTGGGGGTCACCGCGATGCAGTGTTGCTTGTATTGAGCTACTGCTTTCACTAAAAGTGTCATAACTTCTCACCCGAGTATCGGATTTGGGCGAAATTGGTATCGTTGTAAAGCTAATTCAATTTTCCACAACTTGGTGGGTCTTGAGATGGATAATTCTGAGTAGAGAAAATATATGACTGTTTGAAGTTGACTAAAGAAACATTCTTAGACAAAATTTAATCGGTATGGATTATTTTGAATCCTCTAATAGCTGGGAGTTATTTGAGACCTTAATATACATCAAAAAAACTCATAAAACTATCAAGGGACCATAATGTACTATGTATGAGCTTGAAACATGGAGCTAACATTGGTTTGGATTTTTGGGTATTACAATTCATGTCCAGATCATCCTACTTATCATCAAACATGTCTTGTTGTTATTGTTCTTCTACATTTTGGTTCTTATTGTCTCTCGATTTTTCAACCACATACACCCTTAACACCGTTCTAGTTGAATCACTCAAATAAACACGCAACCAAACTTGATCAGTTATCTTAAAAGGTAGTATCCTCTGATTTTCAAAGGAGCTGTGCATGTAGCTGATGACGAGTTCTTACGGTTGACAATTCAATCCATAATAGCTGATGATTAAGTTCACAAAATCATCATACGAAATATCACTGTGGACTGTCATAGCTATCGTCTCTAGTATTTCACCCTCATTCCACC
>NW_025827104.1:0-2702 GCF_002878395.1 Capsicum annuum | reverse complement strand
ACTATGCATGAGCTTGGTACATGGCTCTAATATTGGTTTGGATTTTTTAGGGTATTACAAGCCCATACCCAAATCTAAAACAAAAAAAATCCAATCATAATTTGTAAACAAGGTCAAACCGAACCTTTAGTTTGAAATTACGTCTTCTCCTCACTCCTCAGCCTTCAGCAAAAACTAGGTCAAAACTCAAAAATAAAGAACTAAGGAAACAGTGAACGGGCGAAAGAAATCAATCACCGGTCCAACAATGAACGGTAATGGCGGCGAACGAAGGTACTTTTTAATTTTTTTGTTTTTCTTCTTCTTCCCATTCCCTCAATTAATTTTCTTCCTTTGTTGGGTTAGTGTAATGTGTGAAGTTGTATGAATCAAGCATTAGCTACAGAGGCTGATTATGTGATAAAGTAACAATTTGTTCCAATAAAGCTGGTATGTGAAACAAGGTTGATCTGTATCATATCTGAGTTTGTAATAATGTATTCTGAACTTCTTAGTTTTAGCAAACTTTTTCATTATCTTCTATGTTGTGCATTTTTTCACTGACCACTTATGTAACAAGTGGCTATTTATTATTCTTGCTGCTGGATTATGTTTAATGCAATTTAAGATTACTGTCTATTTTCTAGCGTCAAGTGATTAGAAGAAGTCCCTTTCTGTACCAATACTGCAAATGATCCAAGGATTCTTGGCATGTGATATTTGCAACGCAAGCAACTTTATAAGTGGCTCATTAACTTGCTGTGAGTGAAAAAGTGATCTGTAACCTTATACCTCCCCCTTACAAAATATACATCAGTTACAAAGTTGCAGTGAATGAAAAAATGATAACATTTTACACAGGCACATAATGAAAAAGAGAGAATTTGATTGTAGGGTGTCGTAAGTATGAAAAAGAACTCAACAAAACTGAGAATTGAGCGATTGTCTTAGGCTCTTAGCCATACATTTATAGAAAATGCAGTAATCAAGGCACTAAAATGGAACAGTTGCAAAACCGAAAAACCAAATTTATTAAATAGAAACATAACCAAACCAAATTGAAATAAACCAAACCAAACCAAAATAATTCAGTTTAGGTTACGATATACCTAATTCAAAAACCGAATTAACAAAAAAAAAACCGAACCGAATTCCCGAACGTCCACCCCTAAGTAAGAATGGAAAATAAAGAGCGAGTTAAAATTGTGCCCTTTTGGACCATTAGTGAGCTGCCCAGATTTTGGGCCTAAGCTCCATGGATTTTTTATCCATTTTTTCATGTACATCAGCTGTATACTGTAGATATTTTCCTCCTATGTTTTTGTATATCTGGGGTATACTACCCCGTATGCTCTGTAATCAACATATAAATCCGTGTGTCTGCTTTCATTTTTTACGTGCACCATGTAGTATGTTCAGCTGAAGTTATAATAATGTATATACATTGTATACAAGTGTATACCATATTATATACCAATATCCACTGATGTATATCAGTCCATTTTCGGACTTTAACGGGGCTTGACTCAACGGATATGCAAGAGGGGAGTCTGATGACTTGATATTATTGGATTTCATGGAAAAAAGAGATAGGATGAGGATTAGACAAATATGATATAAGATTTGATACCAAATAAATTCTCCCAACATAGCATGGCTATTCCCATACGCTAGTTTTAACTTTAAAATCTATTGTCAAATGGTAGTTTAGTTTGAAAAGGGAACAAGATCAAGATAAAATCAATTGATAATTAAAGTCTAATTCAGTTTTTGAATCACTTGTCATATGGTCCAGAATTCGAACCTGTCCACCGTATATAGTCTAATATTCCTTGGATCTTCCATTAACAAAAACTATTTTGTTAGGTTTTATTTCAAGAAGATAATTCCCTAATTCCGGTGAGAAAGAAAAGGATTATACTATTACATTATTTAACTAATTTGTGCTCTTATTTTCGATTACAATCCCATTTTGTTAGGCAGACAAACACTATAAACATATGTTGCTATCAATAAACTCCATAAATTAGAAAATTAAACTTTTGTTGAGTTGCACATGTTATAGTTCTATAAATGCAAAATGGGTGAAATTTTCACTTGTTTTTGGGCAGGAACCGAGACAGAACGAGCTTCAAGAGAACGAAATTCCATCAGAATTTATGTCGTTTTCCTCAAAGTTTCAATCTCGACTTGCCGGAGTTTTAAACTTTTCGTCGGAATAGATTTTGAGCGTGTTCTTCAAGGATTTCGATTGCGTAAGGTTAGAAGCATGCGCCCCCCGAACATCCAAGTTTTTCCCTAAAAAATTCCCTCCTCCAAATCCTCGAGGGAAAATTGATTTTTCCATCTCCAAAGTAAAGAAAACATATCCCTAAAATCTGGGTTTGAATTTATGACACCTGATTAATTAACTATCTGTGATTATTTGTTATTACGGAGTTTCTGGGTGGTTTTCATAAGTTTGAAGTTACGTGTAGAAACTGGATGTGCAAATACAAAATTACTCTGTGTATATATTCAGCATATGCATATTTTTTGATGCTTTTGGATTAAATACATTGATATTTATAGTTCATATACATATGTGGTTACTGGTTGTATCTATTAGTAAGTATGTATGTGTTGTACTATACATAAATTATCTTTTGTGTTTTTTTGTGTTCTGTGTGTTTGGGGCGTTGGTTATTACATATGTATATGTAAAACATATACATATAAGTTCT
>NW_025827103.1:0-1484 GCF_002878395.1 Capsicum annuum | reverse complement strand
GTTGCATAGTGGGTTTGGGTTAATTATTTGGGATAAAAAAATTAAAACAAAAAAGGAATAAATGGTGCGTATATTCCTCTGTCATACTTTGGATACACATATACTTCTACCATTACTGTGAGAATACGTACCATTTCATTAACGGTAGGGATATATATCTACCCAAAGTATGACAGAAAGTATACGTATTTATCATAGTTCAAAGGTATATTTGCTCCTTTTCCATAAAATCAATGAAATCTCTTAGAACTCATAATCTAGAAATTGTAAATGAAAAATAAAATTGAAAGAAATTTTTAATATATCTCTTAAAGAATAAACAATTCACTAATTTTAAATATTAAAAAATAACTTAAATATTCATTTATTTTGAACTAAAAAAATTATAGTAAAACACATATTTTTAGGCCTTTAATATTTGAGGAATAAAGCTAAGGCTTCATTAGCCGTACCCAAGAACCGCCTTTAACACAGTACTTCCATTGTCATAATAGAGGCGGCTCAAGGACTAAGCTAAATGTTAGAGAGAGACCACGCTAGTAAAGCATTTTAATTTCTTCCATTAGTGAAAGCAATGAGCTATCTTTAATGTCTAGAGAGAGACCAAGCTAGTAAAGCATTTTAATGTCTTCCATTAGTGAAAACAATAAGCTATCTATAGCGTCTTCATTTGTTAATTACAACTCTCCGTTTTGTTTTAGTTGACCATTTTATTAGAAATATTTATTTTAATTCAATTATCTCATTTGTAAAATCAAGAAAAATTTATCATGTTCTTTCAATGTTATCCTAACCACTAAATGAATATATAAAATATATAATATTCAAATTTATATTTTTAAATATAATTAATAAATCTAATTTAATAAAATAGAACTCCATTAAATATTTTAAGTCAACAATTGCAGCTAAAATGGAACGAAGGACCTGTAGAAGATAAAAAAGGAAGCTCATGAGTTTCATTTTTTTAATTTCTTAAAGTTTGTGCATAGTCAAATATATGGGTGTACAGACCAGACCGTCAAATCAAATCGAATCGATGAATCAAATCAAACCAAGAAAAAAAATCGATTTATGGTTTGATTTGATTGGTTTGGCGTTAGAAAAAAAAATGACCATTAGTTTAGTTTGATGTTGACAAAAAAAAAATCAAATCGAACCCAAATCAAAGCGACATAATATATATGAAAAAATGAGGAGCGAAAAACTCTCTTAAAATTAAAAAGTGAGATGAAGAGTGAAAACTTTAGATTTTAAGTTTACATTGGATTTTGGATCATTTAGTTAACAATTAATGGACAAATATTACAACTTAAAGGTCCAAATCTAAATATATATCTACATCTACTTTCAAATTATTGAAAATTACTAAAACTAGTTGAAAAAGTATTTAAAAAGTACATTATAATTAATATTTTATGTATTTAAAAAGTAGATTATAATATTTGAACTTTTTTATACATAAAATATTAATTATAATCTAC
>NW_025827102.1:0-1532 GCF_002878395.1 Capsicum annuum | reverse complement strand
TGGCAGTTTAAGGACATGTGTCACTTCATCCTCTGAAAAGGGTCTTTACATTCACTCCAGCTTTTCTTAAGTTATTCTAGGGCAGATCACCATCTCAAATAGTGGTCTCTAGTTCTCTAGTTCAGTTTATAACTTTTTATAAAAATTAATTTTGTGTTTCTTGATTTATTTTAGTTCTTTAATCTCTTCTCCAGCGACAACAATCTATCAATGGTATTAAACCTTCTATGAGTTATTGCCATTCTTTGAAAGAACTTTGGGTTATTTTCCTCTTGCTTTAGCCGAAGAACTCTTGATTTTTGACTTCATCTGGATTCCTCATTTGTGGCCAGAGCTTCCAATTCTACCAGGGTTATTACTCTTATCATCATTTTCTCCTCAATAAGTACCCAAGAATCTTGAATACAGTATATCTCTACCTTCTCATTTAATAAACTATTTTCTTATTGGTGAGTTCTCCATAATTTATGCTACTCCGTTCTTTAAGTTTTTTCCTTAACATCTTTAACTCTATACTGAGTTTGTAGTCAGACTAACCTCTTACTACAAATCCACTCCACTAACCATGAATTAGGATCTTGAAGCCATCAACACTAACCTACCAGTTCTCAAATTTGAAATAGGATCTCCTTTGCTCCCAGTCACCATATTAGATTAGTATAGGGCTATGATCAGATAGAACTCTAGGCATGACTTATTATCTAATGTTCCTGAAGGGCTCTTCCTACTCTATTGTGTAAAGAAACCTATCTAATATAGCAGCACTGTGGTGGCTACTCCCCCTAAACCAAGTGAAATTTCCAGCATATAGATGACGATCATGTAGTTCCATATTCTCAATCCACTTTGAGAAATCTGTCATAACATTGGCTATTTGATTGTATCCTCTTCTTTTTGTCGTAGTTCTTACTGTATTGAAGTCTTTAGAAGTGACCCAAGGGCCTTCACACAAAGCCCTAACTACTGCTATTTCCTTCCAACACTCCAGTTTCTCCCTTCTAGTGTGTGGAGCATACACACCATGAGAAACTAGAAAAAAAAAATCTTGAACAAATTTAAATTTATAGGTGATGAGGAAATTTCCCACCTTCACACAACTTTTTACCCAAAATCTGCAATCCTACATGAGTAGAATCCCCCATACTCCCATCAGCTTCAACATATCCACACCTCATCCATCTACTAGTCCGCAATTATTTAGCAACCTCATCACTTCTTTGCTAATTTTTTTCTCTTGAAAATACTAAACATCATCTTTCAATTTCACCAGAGAGATCTTAACCAGATTCCTATTAGAGAGCTGATTAATCCCCCTAACGTTCTAAGAAAGAATTTTTACTTTCATTTAAAAGTTAAAGAATGAACTCTCCCCTTGTTCCTCACACCATCTATTTTCTCATTCAATCTAGATAGCAAATTCTTTAATTCATTTTTTCCATTTCCTTTATTTTGGGAGTGAGCGCTATACTGTCTATCCTTTTTTTCTCCATCATAGCTTGGAACGATCAACTTTTTGATGAAATATGAGAACT
>NW_025827101.1:0-2308 GCF_002878395.1 Capsicum annuum | reverse complement strand
TATATACCCTGAGTAGGGTTTCCAAAAATATATAGTATTCATTTCAAATTCATCCCTACGCCTCTCACTGTAGCCATACTTCTCTTCACTAGTTTTAGCCTTCGTCTTTACATGCTTTATGTGATTAATGTTGTGCCTCCTTGTTCTTTGTTGTCACCTTTTATTAGCTTGCAGAAGTGAGTGTTGTTTCCTTCTAATTTCTTTGATATATTTTCCTTCATCTTATTGATTTGTTATTGCTGACCCTTGATTTAGCTATGTTCTTTGGTGGATGGGATGATATTGTTTTTTTTGTACTGCTATAAGGGATCTAGTCAGCTTGGATCTGCTATCATATCCGAGTGAGTTTATTGCGATATCTCCTCTTTTTTTGCTTCTGGTTTTGTTGAATCTAATATGTTCTCTAGGTCTTGCTTTATAGATATTGCTAGGATAAAGATAATAGGATGCTTGGACCGATGTGTATTCAGATATTAGCATTTTTGCTAGGTTTGTCAAGCTCAAAATGACCCATAGACCCTTCCATGTTGCTGAGAGTCCTTTTTGTTGGCTTATGTTGACTAGGCTAGCTAGCTGGTTCATTCTTTTTGATGCCGTATGGATTGTAAATATGTTGCATGTGATATTTTCAGCTTTAGCTTTCTCAGCCCCTTCACCCCTTTGATGGTGACAGTCTTAAATATGGACATTGCAACTTGTCACTATTTATTATACACTTTCCTCTTATTTCTAGCTATTGAAAGCTTGTATATGTGAATGCTCCTGTGTCGATTGCTAAGTTTGCAAAATAGCTAGCTAGCTGATTTCCCTCTCTAAATTATATTGATATTGCACTTTTTTCCTTCTATGAGCTGATTTACCTGTTTAACTATTGTTGATATTTTTTGTGGACATGGCCATTTTCCTGTTAAAATCTTCTGCAAGGTTAAAGAGTCAGTCTGAAAAATCACCTTGTTGCTCTGTGTCTGTTTACAATGGTTTGCTGATTATACTATTGCTATTGCTTTTGCCTGTACACTATCGACATCTCTAATGGTTTCTTAAGAAGCATATAGTAGATCTCCCTACACATCTCTTAGACAAAAAACAAATGAACTTTCTCTTAAAATGCCTCTTACTGCTCCATCTGTATTGTATTTCACCTATTCTTCTTTAGGTGCCTTTATTGTACTTTAGTCACCTTGATCTGTACTTTAAGCTTTTCAAACTCCTTTAGAATATTTGGCTACTCACTTAAGAATTCCAATGTTGGCTTCCTCACCTTCAGTAACATCCTTAAAATTCTTGTAATATTGTATATAACTCTCAGCCTTGTTGTATTTTTTCCTTCATGCTTCAAATGGTTTCTCCTTTTTCAATAATTCCCATAGTATGATACTAGGTAAAGCATAATAGTATGATTTCTCTCTCTGCTTTACCTTTGTAGTCCACCATTTAAGAATTGTCTCTCTTAAGCATAAGTCTTGGATATTTATTCCTGCAAAAGAAGAAAAATAAGACCATATCCTATTAGTAATAAAAGATCTTCTGCATAAATGCGTCATAGTCTCCACTGATGGTCTTTCACAACACCAACTTTTTTAAGGTCCCTGTATTCCCCATCTCCTCATGTTATCATCCACAAAAATTCTTCCTTTCCACAATCTCCATATAAAAAAGCATATTTTTAAAGGTAAACCCTTTATCCATATACTTTTGTATGTTTTGTTTACATGCTCTTTATGTCTGATATATTGCCAAGCTAACTTTACTGAAAATAAACTTGTTCCTTCAATGCTCCATATAGGACTGTCCCTATCTTCTTCACTAGGTGGATGAATCTTATGTAGAATGTGGTCAACTATATCTTCTGGAAAAATGTCTTTAATTACTTGCTCTTTCCATTTTCTATTATCTGCTAAGTCACTCACCACCTGACATTCCCCCTTCTCCTCTACAATGTCCATCATGATTGAGTATAAGTCACCTTGTAATGTCCAATTATCCAACTAAATTTTTGAATTCCAATTCCTAATTTGCCATACAATCAAATGCTCTACTAGATCTGTTGCTATTAAAATTTTCTTCCACACCTGAGATCCACCTGTACCTTTTCTCTAGATGACTAGCTTAGGATATTTCTTACAATATTTATTATATGTGTAGCTACTCCAAATTGATTTTGTAGTTCTGAAATTCCACCACAGTTTACAAAAAAGAGTCATAGAGATGTTTTTTACCTTTCTAAAACCCAATCCTCCTTCTTCTTTAGCTAAACATATTGTCTGCCAATTAACCCAAGGCCTCTTTATTTCCCCTATATTGCTAC
>NW_025827100.1:0-1247 GCF_002878395.1 Capsicum annuum | reverse complement strand
AAAATAAAAAGCAAAAAGTTTCTACGAATCACATATTTTGTTCGTATTTATTCAACTTATTTTCTACTTTCTCATATTCAACTCAACCTGCTCGTTTGTCGCTCCTAAACTCGTATTTAGAGTGGTGAAAGACCATAGCATAGCTATAAAGTACATCGTATGCAGTCTTTCTTGGATAAAAGTAATTGACTTATCATACGTTACAATATATACAAAATTAAATACGTCAATAGTTTATAATAAGATTGTCCAATGGTTGACTTTGAAATAAATTCAAGTCTTTTGTGGCAACATTCCAGAAGAAGTCATGTTGAAAGCAGCGGTGGCTCAGAGGTAAGACCAGTAAAATATTTACTTTAGGTGTCTAAAATTTTGAGGTCTCAAAAAATTTACTAAAAAATACATAAATATACAACTTATGTTTCCAATATTTTAAAAAATTCTAACTCCCTAAACATAGTACAAAAATCCAACATATACACAGAATGTTATATATATGTCGGCTATATTATGTATATTAATAGGGAGAGAGAATAAAGTAATTAAAAAAGTGGGAGAGAGTATAATTACTTCCAAAAGGGTTGGTATTTATGTTATTTATATAAAAATTTAATATTAAATTTTATGATTTTCAGCATTACTTGAAATAATAATAAAGATTGTGAAATTAAAAAAAAAAAGATAAATAATAAAGAAAAAAATTATCTAATGTTTACCAAAAATATTTTAGAACTTTGAATTAAATAACTCAAGCTTTCATATTAAAGGTGTCAAGTGGGCCGGGACGGGCCAAACTGGAACCGGCCCGTTTAATTTAATCGGGTTGTAGGCCGGTTCCGGTCCGGGTCGGGGTTAGGTGGGCCGGGTCAGTTCCGGCTTCAACAGTAAAAATGTTGAAAACAACCCTGAACTGGCCCACTTAACTCAACCCAGTTAAACCCACCTAAACCCGATTAAAAACCATTCAAACCTGTTTTAAAAAAAATGAAAAATCCGATATACACTATATACACTACAATTATATACACTATATACACTTCAATATATCTTATATACACTACAATTATACAATATATATTTTTTAAAATATATATAAACAATTACACATATATATGTATCATTCAATATATAATTATATATGACTATACGTACTACTTTAAATAAAACATATACTACAAATCTACAATAGTACAACATATATATACACACTACAATATATATATATATATATATATATATATATATAT
>NW_025827099.1:0-3124 GCF_002878395.1 Capsicum annuum | reverse complement strand
CAAAAATAATAGATACTTTAGGAGCAAGGATAAAATTTTTACAACAATGGTATAGGAATATATGTGAAAAATACAGGAAAGAAATAAAAATGGAAAAAACATTAATAAAAATTTAGCATGTTGTGAAGATAAAATAGCACCCCAATTTGGATGTGAAGAAAAATATTACAAGGAAAGAAAAAGGCATAAGAAATATAATAAATATCGGAAATCCCGATATAAATATAAAAAACCAAGAAAAAGATATTACGTAAAAAATTATAAATATAAAAGACCATATAGAAGAAAGAAATCTATAAAAAAATGTAAGTGTTATATTTGTGGAAAACTAGGACATATAGCAAAAGATTGTAAAATACCCAAAGATCCAAAAAAGAAACAAATATCGGAAATAAAAATAGAAAATACAGAATACATGCAAATAGATAATATAGACTACGAATTAGAAAGTAAAGATAGTATATATGAAATCTGAGAAAATGAAACAGATAACAAATTAGATGAATTAGATGACTGAAGAAAGCATACAAATAATAAGACAAGAAGAATATTTAGACGAAGAAGGAACAAACCAAAAAATTATAATTGACAGTAATATATTCGAAGAAATAAAAGGAAAGGAATTAGATTTAAGTGTAGAAAAAATATTTAAAATACCAACAATAAGAAATATATTTAATAGACGAAAGGAAGAATACTATGTAGTAAGCCAAAAAGAGCATAGAATAGATTGTAGATACGTGAAAGGTAAAGCTAGTATACCGCTAATAACAAAGAGAATAGTTAATAAAGAAATATAGGATATAAAGAGTAGAGACCCAATAAAATATATACACCTTGGAGGAACAAAAATATTAATAAAAGCATGTTTTAGGGAAGGAATAGATACACCAATAGAATTATATTTAGCAGATGATAGGATAATAAAACCTATAGAAAAAAGTATAATAAGTGCTATAAGAGGAAATCTAATTTATCAAAAAATTAAATTTATAATAAGTTCAAACTATTCAATACCAAAAATAGATAAAAATATAGATAAATCATTAGTACTATATTGGAAAATATTAGGAATATAGTTAACTCAGGAAGTAAAATATTTACAGCAAGATGTAAAAATTATATGTATTAACAACAAAGCATAAGAAAACTGGAAAAAATAAAATAAACAAAATAGAAATAGAAAGTCCTTTTGAACAATTCGTAAAAACAATAGATAATAATGATTACAGTTACCAGGATATAGATATAGAAGGAGATTTAGAAATAGTAAATGAACGGATAGGAACATCAAGACGGGTATCTTACGAAAAACCAAAATCATAAAAAAGAATAGCATATGAGATAACCCCAAAACTTAACCGAACACAATATTATATAATAGGAACGATGGATGAGAAGGAATATTTAATATTAATAAACACAAGACAGGAAGAAAATTATATCCTGAAACATTTAGTAAAAAATGAAGAAATCAAAACTAATAATAATATATGTCCAGATTTACCAAGAAACTTAATAATTATTAAAAATACGACTGAAAAGGAAATTATAATAGGAGTCAGGAGGATAAAAATTGAATTTGAGGTGAAAGAAGAAACACAAAAGAAAGATATAATATTAGGAATAAAATGATTAGAACAAGTAAGATCATACAATATAAAACACAACCAAATAACCATAACATATAATAAGGAAAAATTATTAATAAAAAGAGCTTTAATATGAAAATATATGTACTTATGAAAATAATAATAGAAGAATATTATAATAGATACTATACACCTACGATAGATACAAGAGCAGAAGCCGATCTATATAGATATAACTGTTTACCAGAAAGTAAATGGGATAAGTTAAAAACACCAATAGTAGTTAAAGGATTTAATAATGAAGGAAGCCTAATTAATATAAAGATAGAAATGTAAAAATACAAATATGGGATAAAATACTAACAATAGAAGAAATTTATAATTATGAGCTAACATCAAAAGATATGCTTTTAGGAATGCCATTCTTAGATAAACTATACCCGCCCATAATAACTAAAACACACTGGTGGTTTACAACACCATGTAAACAAAAGGTTAGAGCAAAAAGAATTACTAATAAAATAAGAAAGTAAACAGATTGGATAAAAGGTAGTGAAAAAATTACGCAAAAATTAGAAATTATAAAATCCACTGAAGATACGATAGAACTAATAATATTTTCAATAAATAAGGAAGAAATGACCATATTTTCAATAGATAAGGTAGAAATAATTACAAATAAATTAAAACAACAATATAGTGAAGATTTATTAAAAGAATGGGAAAAACATAAAACTACTGTAAAAATTGAACTAGTAAATAAAGATAGTATAATAACTCAAAAACCATTAACATATAATTTTGATGATTTAAAGGAATTTAATATATACATAGATGAACTATTAAAAAAGCAATATATACAGTAAAGTAATAGTAAACACACTAGCCCAACATTTATAGTAAATAAACATAGTGAACAAAAAAGAGGGGAAAATAGGATGGTTATTGACTATAGAAACCTAAATGCAAAAATTATAACATATAATTACTCAATACCAAACAAGATATTAAAAATAAGACAAATACAAGGATATAACTATTTTAGCAAGATTGATTGTAAGTCAAGATTTTATAACTTAAAACTAGAAGAAGAATCTAAAAAGCTAACTGCATTTATAGTACCACAAGGCTTTTATGAATGGAATATACTATCATTTGGATATAAAAATGCACCAGTAATGTATCAACATTTTATGGATAACTATTTTAAACAATTACCTAATTGTATAGTATACATAGACGATATATTATTATATTCAAAAACAAAAGAGTAACATCTAAAATCATTAGAACAATTTATAAGTATAATAGAAAATTCAGGAATAAGCCTAAGTGAGAAAAAGGCAGAAATAATGAAAAAACAGATAGAATTCTTAGGAATACAAATAGATAAAAATGGAGTAAAAATGCAACAACATATAGTACAAAAGATAATAATTTCAAAAGACGAGTTAGATACAAAAAAGAAACTATAATCATTCTTAGGATTAGTAAACCAAGTAAGAGAATATATACCAAAACTAGCAAAAAAT
>NW_025827098.1:0-2379 GCF_002878395.1 Capsicum annuum | reverse complement strand
TAAATAACAATAATGGGTATAAACCCTAACTTGAATTTCATGTGAAATCATATAAAAATTCAGTAAAATTAGAATTAAAATAAGTTTTGGGCACAACGATGAAAGGATTGTCCTTGTTCATAACCCCACATACCTTGGATGAAGAACTAGATGAAGAACCTTGGTTTTGAAGATCCTATTCGCGTTCTTGAAGATGGTTTCTTGAGTATCTTTACTTGGGAACCCTCAATCTAAAACTTCCTTGGAGTAACAATGGAGGATATAGACTTCTTGAAGGAGGAGCTTTGGAGTTCTTAGGATATTGTTTGAGATAAAAGTAATGAAAATAAGCCTAATGTGCTTAGAAGAGGCTTAAATCTTGTGTTTGGGCGTATGGGGGTAGGGGAAATGACTCATTTACCCTTAAAATACAGAATAAAACTATAGAAATTAGCTGGACTCGACTGGCCATGGCGTCGTGGGCTCTGGAATGCTGCTCTGGGCGAGGCATCGCAGTCTCGATCGCAGGCTCCTTCAGCACCGGACTAGGCAGGGCGCCGCAGGCTAATCGCCCTGAGCTGCTATTTTGGAGTTCCAAACATGCCCTTATGCTTGTCCAAAAATTTCGAAACTCACCCAGATGTAATATTGACTTCCCCAATTAAAAATTAACTTTCAAAGGTCGGGAAGGTTGTAAATAAATTCCTCAAAGTTTGAGGGATTTATAAAACACTAAGTCTTAACACTTAGCTGAAAATTTTCTAAGTCTGAGACCTCTTTTGGCATGCTTTAAAGGACTTAGATGATGAGGATTTTTGTGGGGTATTACAATATCACCCCCTTGGGAACATTCATCCTCGAATAAGTCTGGCAAAATGGAAATGCTGAAAACTAAAACTATAACTACATGCATAACTGAAGGCATGACTAAACTGATTGCAAATGCAAGTATTATTGAATGAATGACTATGTAAAGCTGAAATTTGGAATGAAAAGAGATGATCTGAGGAAACTTGTTACCTTGAACTGAATCTGAATCTGCATCGAAAAGATGAGGGTACTTGGTCTGCATATCTACTTCTGTTTCCCAAGTGGCTCCCTCAACGGATTGATTTTGCCAAAGGACTTTTACCAAGGGAACTTCTTTGTTTCTTAGTTTATGAATCTGACGGTCAAGGATCTCAACTGGAATCTCTTCATAAGAGAGGCTAGCATGAATCTCTATGTTTTCTAAGGGTACTACAATCGTTGGATCACTAATACACTTCTTTAATAAAGACACAAGGAATATAGGATGTATGAACGATAAATATGTAGGCAACTCAAGCTCATATGCCACCTTCCCAACACGGCTCAAAATCTGGAAGGGACCTACATAACAGGGACTAAGTTTCCCTTTCCTGCCAAATCTCTTTACCCCTTTCATGGGTGAAACTTTCAAATAGACTAAATCACCAACTTCAAACTCAAGATCTCTACTCCTTACGTCCGCATATGATTTCTGATGACTCTGAGCTGTTTTTAACCTTTCTCGAATCAATTGTACCTTCTCCATAGCTTCTAACACCATATCTGGTCCAATTAAAGTGGCCTCACCCACTTCAAACCAACCAGCTGGTGATCTACATCTTCGCCCATAAAGAGCCTCAAATTGAACCATCTTAATAGTAGCATGGTAACTGTTGTTATAGGTAAACTCAATAAATGGCAAATGTTTGTCCTAACTACCTTTGAAATCGAGAACATAAGCCTTTAACATATCCTCCAAAGTCTGGATAGTCCTCTCTGCCTGACCATCTATCTACAGATGAAAAGCAGAACTAAGATAGATTTGGGTACCAAGACCATTCTGAAAATCTCTCCAAAACTGTGCGGTAAAATGAGTACCTCTATTCGAGATGATGGACAAAGAAACTCCATGGAATCTGAATAACTCCCTAATATACAGCTTAGCATAGTCTTCAACTGAATAGGACGTATGAACTAGTAGAAAATGGGCTGACTTAGTCAATCGATCTACTATAACCCAAATCGAATCATGCTGACTTCGCGAATGAGGTAACCCTGTTACAAAATCCATGTTCACCTCTTCCCACTTCCATGAAGGAATACTGAACTCTTGCAAAATACCACCAGGCCTTAGGTACTCTACTTTAACCTGTTGATAAGTTGCACATTTAGCTACGAACTCCAATACATCTCTCTTTATACCACTCCACCAATAGATTTCTCGCAAGTTGTGGTACATCTTGGTAGCACCAGGGTGAATGAAGTAACATACACCATGCACTTTACCTATAATCCTCTACCTCAAATTATCTACAATGGTAGACACAGTCTACTTTGGTATCTCAGCACACCATCCCCCCTTTGGGAGAAAACCTCCACTTTCTGATCTCT
>NW_025827097.1:0-2081 GCF_002878395.1 Capsicum annuum | reverse complement strand
TATTGTTGTCCATCTCGCCATATTGTTGCTGTTTTGGTGTATTTACATCTTCAATATCATGTTGTTATTGTGTTTTCATTGTTGTTGTAGTGAATCCGAGAGTGGTCACCAAAGGGGTCCTCGGTTCTTCAAACTTGTGGACTGATTTGGTGTTTGTTTCGTGTTTCCCTTGTGCTTCTTGTATCACAGTACATAGCAAACTCTCTCTCTCTGAACTTCCATCGGGTACACTAACTCCCAACAGCACAAGTACCAAGTAACTCTATCCACCACGGCTTAAGCCGGTGGGGAAAAAATCACCTAGCATTTTTTTGTCCCTACTGGGGATAGAACCTTGTTCACCCATTTTCACCTACCTCATTGATGGTATGCCACACCTTTGGATTCAAGGACCTTGTTTTCTATCAGGCCTTAGTGCCTACGTTCAAGCTCCTATTTTTCTCCCTAGCTTTACAAAATTGTTTCCCTCTATGAAGTCATTCAGATCGCTGGAATTAAATTTTGAAGTCATAGGTCATTTTTCTTCTCATTCCACCTACTATAAATTACCTGCTCTTTTTGACATATATACAAATATAAGTTACACGTCAGCAAACACCAAGATCCAAGTGCCAGTTCCACCTTCTACCCTCATTAAATTCCACCAACTTTATGTCTGACCAAATAACAGAAAATTACCTTAAGAAATGATCTTAGGTAAAATATCTTGGATGAAAAATGCTATCCATGAAAGACAATGTTGTCATATCAATGAGATGACGAACAACTACTATTAAATGACAAAAGCTTCTCCAATAGTTTGTGTCATTATGCAAAGAGTCGCAGTCATATGTGAAGAAGCAATTAAGAGAAAATATGATCTGACTTGCACATAAATATGAATCATATGCACACAAATTGTTAGAAGCAGGGTTGAGATTATATTTAGCTAGACTTGTGGAAAAAAGTTAATAATACTGGCCCGATGACTATGTTTAGCTCCTTTGAAGTAAATAAGGGTTTCTCGTTTCTGGTTTCCGGATAAGGCCAAACGAGGAAGTAGATGGGTATAAGGAACAATGACATCCTTAAGCAATGAAACTTGAGTGTGGTGTATCATGTCAGATGAGCTCTCATTAGACGCTTTGGAGTCGAGCTTGTATCACCCACAAAAATCAACCACCAGGAGAATTGCTGGAGCAACCTCAGCCTTCACATGCCACATAGCGACAGGGTCTGCCAAAGAATGCTTCAAGTTTTAAAATAACCTGACATGGCATAAGATGTTAAGATGTTGTTCCACTTCCAATTTGTTTTCAGGCAGAACATAATTGGGAAAGAACCATTGCTCAGTTAATACGAAAGCAAGGCTGGTAAGACGATCTAACGAAAAAGAAACTTGGGATTGTTTGCTACTTTCAGTTCAAGATCAGAAGTGATTTTTAAAATCAGTTGCACAACTGCTCGTAATAAAGAGTCAACACCATACCAACAAACAGCTTTTGTCAATCACAAAGCAACTGAAAGAATCAGAATACTGGGTCATATTCAAGGTGGAGCAAAGGATGTGCGATGAAAAATGTTTGAAGAATAATAAGGCGGTGATCTCAACTGCACTGGACTAAATAATATGTGTGGACAAAGGAAGGAGACTGAAATAGCAAGATATAGCTCATCCAACAAAATACCATCAAAATAGTAGTGCACTTCACCACATATGTGCCATGAAGAATGAATTGACATACACCTGAAATATCACCATAGGTGCATGCCCATTTAGGAAAAAAGGAAGCAGGGCAATCAATTCTCCACCTAGGTCAATTAATCATTTTTCATCGTCTCTATCACAAAGCTTCTGATGTGTGAACTGGTAAAAAATGCAAGCTCTATTATAATAGAAGTGCCACAATCCGGATGATTTTTATACAGAATTTTAAGTTAAGTTTGCAAGATCACAGAGTCCAAATTGAAATCAGAAACTTTTAGCAGCATCTTTCAGTGACTGTTTGATAAGGTCGTAACCATGAGTAAATGATGAATACAACTATATGCAAACAGAGCACAATAGCCAAAGTATATATCAGAATCCATGCATTACATCA
>NW_025827096.1:0-1486 GCF_002878395.1 Capsicum annuum | reverse complement strand
GACATCGACCTGTAGATGAAGCAACTTGGGAGGTTGAGTCTGATATGCATAGTTCCTATCCCCAGCTTTTCATTGATTCAGGTATTTATTTGCCTTGGTTCGAGGAAGAACTAGATTTTTAGTGGTGGATGATGCAGCGACCTAAAAATTTGATGAAATATGTGAAATTTATGATTTTGTGTGATTTGACTGTTTTACCCTTTTCCGTAGTTTCATTATGATATTTTTGGGATATGGGAGTGATTGACATGATTTTCGATGCATTTTGGTATCATTTAAGCAATATTGTGATTTGTTATGGCTTCGAGAACCTTGTTTTGAACTTATGTGGATATATTTTGGTCCTTGCGACGGATAACCAAAAGGACTACACCAGCAACTCTGGAATCTCTATTTTAGGCTAAGTAGGCCTTTGGTTCAGGTCCCGATACACCCGAGCTCATTTTGACCTATTGATCGGAAAGTTCGAAAATTAAAAATATGGGTGTGGGACCCACATTTAATTGAAACAACCTCGGATGGAAAATCCGACTTCGCCAGTAGATCCAGAATATTGATTTTAGAGTTTTAGCATATTTAGTATGATTTTACGACTTTTAAATCTCGTTTAGACCCTTAGTTTGGAAAATTATGATTTCGGGTTTCGGGGATCAATTTTGTGAAAATGACATTTTTTTGAAAATCAAATATCACCATCACGTCTAGAACGTCGAATTTAGTGTGGTTACATAGTTCGTTTGTATAAATCGAACTCCGGACGAATCCCGGGCACCCCATTGAAGTCCGAATTAGTTTAAAAAAGAAAACAGCTTTTTAGATAGCAGTGGAGAAAAATCTGCACTGATGAATAACTTTTTCTTGACCTATTTTGCTCATTTTTCTTACCTCTTGAGAGTTAAACCCTAAATAGTGTGGGAGCTTAAAATTAAAGTTTGTGGGCGTTTGAAAAGCTAGATTAACACCTTTTTCTTGGTTTTATTATGGATTAAAGGTAAGAATTCACCGCTTTTCTTAGTAATTTCTTGATAAATTTCTCAAAATCCCAAAAATCTTAGGGCATGATTTTAAACCCAAATTTCACTCATTTTCACTTGAATAATACTTTTATCTTATAATTACTAGTTTTTCATCAATTTAACCTTTAAAACAACTCTGGTTCTTGATTTTAACCCGAATTTCAAAGATTTTACCCGGTAAAGCTCAAAAATAGTTTTTCTTTGATTTGAACCTCATTTTTTACTCGATTTAACTTGAGTTTTCAGCTGTAGGTTCCTAAAAATATAAACATGTTTTTGCAGTAAAGTTTCGATTTTGCCCTTCTTTTTGGGAAACCCATTTTGGGGGTTCGTTTTGACCCCGAACTAAAAGTAGTCAATAGGGGTGTCGTTGGTTTTATTTTGACGCATAGATTTTATATTTGATATTTTTAGTGAAGTTTGGGATTGTTCGTGAAAAGTAAGGTCGCGGGTTCAAGTGTAGCAGACCA
>NW_025827095.1:0-1448 GCF_002878395.1 Capsicum annuum | reverse complement strand
TTCCTGCTCAATGACTTGGATTCGGGGACGACATAAGAGTCAAGACTGAAATGGTGAGCTTGCATACTAAAAAATACTCCATTTCATACAATGGAATTTTTTATAGTAATTTTGTTTCTTCGATTTTGGAATTGACTATGGCCGGGGGCATATCCTGACTAGATGTTCTTTATTTTCGGTTTGAGGATTTGTCTTACTACTATGGCCATGGGCGGTGTTGGTATTACTGTCAGCCTTGGTATTGGTATTGGCATTGGGGTTGCCACTGCTTTGATATTTGATTAATGTTGTTTGATTATGCTTATAGACTTTAATTTACATCTTTAAGTTATTATTGCTTTATTTTGTTATATGTTTTGAATTCATCCGACATAGGGCGCAGGGTGGTTATGGTTGGGAGTTGGGGATGGACTCCTGTCCCTGATGGTCTTGAGGCACCCAAAACGAATATGCCGTGGTTTAGGTGTAACACCCCGATTTACTGAACTAGAATGCTAGACGGTGCTCATGATCCCTAAGGACCACAAGCAGATGGATATCTTTACCTGTATACTAGATAAAATACTTAATAATCCGGAAACATGCAATGAAAGGCAATAAGGTTCAATACTGAACATAACATGGATGAGATAACATCTGTGGGGTAATACAATACCTAAAACAAAACTGTAAACACGGAAGTCTGAAACATAATAGTTGCATCTAGTCTAAAAGCCTCTACGGTCAGAATAATCTAAATAAGGAGTTGATGTCACATGTTCCCAACTAACTGTAACTAATAACTAATCAATGAAATAGTGGAGAAATAATCATGTCCCCGAAGGATAAGGAATCACTTTTATTCTGACTGCTGATCTGGAACTCGTGTCTCTAAACCTATAGTGTAACATAAAAAGAAAGCACCATAGTGTAAATGTGTCAGTACAATGGAATCTGCTGAGTATACATGTGAGGTAGGCTAATGCGAGGGTTAACATGCATGAATAATTCTAGCTGACTGTCTAACATGAATGCGAGAATGCATACATAAATACTTAACTATAACTGACACTGTGATATCTTTATTACTGAATCTGAATACTAATGACATGTCATACTAATAACTGATAGCACAAATAGTTGTATCTGAATATAATTGATAACATGGGTGACTATATTTGACAGTCCAAAATCTGGTGGAACTATCTAATTTCCTTACTGTATCTGAGTCGACTGTATCTGACAATCTTGAATCTGAAGAACTATCTGAGTTCTTTTACTGAGATTGGTACTGAAGCTATAGGAGGTAGTATTTTACCGATATGCCCCTAATACGCCGTTATGGTTGAGTTGGGGTGCAATTTGTAACCCCAATTAGAAGGGTGTCAATACCGTGTCACTAGTAAGGACAAGCTGTGGGTGACCCATATCTGATAGTGTCCCCAAAAGAGAATAGTTGGGCCCTTATC
>NW_025827094.1:0-1426 GCF_002878395.1 Capsicum annuum | reverse complement strand
TAAATTATTAGTTTTATAAGACTTTTATATAGATAAGTCTTGTTTTATTTTTAGGGTAGCTAACTTTATAGCCTAGCCTTTCTGACCTTTTTGAAGCATATGAATTATTAGGAATGATACTTGTAAAAAATTAGGGAGATTATAGAGTTTACATATTTTATTTTTTAGGATATAAATAGATGAGCATTCACTCAAATAAAGGACAAGTCTCATGAGTTGAAGCAAAACCCTCTCTTGTACACAAAACTTTTGAATTATTTAATAAAAACCGGTATGTTTCCAAGGAAAATCTATGAATCATCAAACAACTATGGAAAATCTAGAATTATTAGATTTACCAAAACAGGTATTTGTATTTGTGATTATGAATAGCTAAATTCATAAATTCCTGACAATCATGATATGATAAAATAAGTTAATATTAGTTACTTTATAGTAGAATTATTCGAAAAATAGCATGTTAAGAAGTTTATTAGCAAAGTGGAAAAGGAGAAAAATTCCTAAAGAACTATGCCATCCTAAAGGTGAAACCGGTGAGGAAAAAAAGCCGTGATAGGGGAGTAGCCAGAGTAGAGGCGCTATTTAAGGAAAAAGTATCCAGATTACCAGGCTAATAGTGACCGAAGAACATGTTATTTAAGAATAATATAGTATATAGTAATCTAAAATGATCATATTTTGTTATATGTATGATTGAAGGGAATATTTTGAAAAAGCATCATTTGAAAAATGAATACTTATTTATCTGACAAAATGGTAGATAAATTTAAAATGCTTGTTTTGTATGTACTTAAAGATATAGAAATTGCATATATAAGAAAAATCATATTGGAAAAAATATTTGATAAATATTTTATGACTAGAATAAATTACATACCATACCTACCTACCTACTCTTACAAATACTTACATACCAAACCTACACATCAACCATGATAAATTATGTATATTTAGAATATTGGAAAATGGACATGAAAAATATACAATTAGTAAAAAAACTAATGGAAACCAATCTAGAAAAATATATGAGAACTAAGGATATAAAATATATAGAATTCCTTAATGAAAATATACAAGAATTATTAAGATTAAAACAAACAACTAATAAATATTATGATAAAACAATTAATTACTAGAATCCAATTCCAGGTTATCTAAGTTATTCGTAGAAACGTAAGCATAATATGAATAATATGACAAGTTATATATCTGATGAAACTAAGATACTTGTTTTATATATCATAAAAGACTTAGAATTAGAAGACATAAAGAAAATAATATGGGAAAAAATATTTGATTTTGAAGATGAGTTACTAAATACTAATTGGATAGAAGATGAATTAAAAAATATAGATTTCGATGGTAGAATTATTATTCAAATGGATATTACACAGATTAAAAATGTTAGAATATATTAACAGAGTTA
>NW_025827093.1:0-2965 GCF_002878395.1 Capsicum annuum | reverse complement strand
TGATGGAGGAATTTCCTTAAAATTTGATCTTCAAGCTTGATTGTGCAGCCCTAGTTGTTTTTCTCCTATGGTGCTCTTTGATGATGAGCTTTGAGATGATAATAGGGTTGTAATGTGTTTAGAAGCTATATATTTTGTAGGGTTAAGTTTAGGGACGTGTAAGGAGTGTTAAAAGACTTAATTACCCTTAAAATAACTCAAAACGGAGTGTTTTTGGAACCTGGAACTGACTTAGGCGGCGCCCAAGTGATTGCCTAAGCTAGGTTGGGCGGCGCCTAACCAATCGCCTATGCTTGGGTTGGGCGGCGCCTAACTAATCACCTATGCTTACTTTCTCTCACCAAAATGGGCATAACTTTTTGCTCGGATATTAGATTAAGGAGAAATTGGTATCGTTCGAAAGCTAATACCAATTAACATCGAGTTATACTCATTCAAAGATGACCCTTGAAAAATTGAACACTAAAACTTGAAGGATGCAAATACTCTTAGCTTGTATTACCTTAAGTGACTCATATGAACATGCTTAATGTATCATAAGCTATCTTATCACTAGGATACTCATTGTAAGTCATGCACTAAAATTCTACTCATAGGATAGGAGGTTTCATACGTAGGAAAAATGGTTTATCTCCTAGCTTAGAAACATACAGGGTATTACATTAATCAACAAAAGGCTTGACTCGCGAAGCCCATGTGTCTAGATGCTTCTTGAACTTCTTCTAAAACTAAACTAACTTGGTAAAATTTTCTTGCATCAACCTGTACTCTAAATAATCAGTCCCAACCATTGACGGCTTGGATTCTGATCCTACAGATGTACTAGACGACACATAATCAGGCGGCACATAAGTAATAATGGGCAATGGTATATATGTGGGAAATTCAGAAGTATTGGGGGCTAGCGCTGACTGTGTCTGGTAGGCTGGAGATTTGGTGACTCGCAACTCAAACTTTAAGTCATCTTTCAATTTCTCAATATCTTGCCTATGCGTATCCCAAACTACGTTATTAACTCCTCGAATCAGAGGCACATTAGATTTCCTGTATAGCTTCGTGATCAAGCATGAGAATAGTAGTGTGCTTGCCACTTTATGTGCCCTCACAAATATTTCATCAGCAATGATTCGGCTAAAATCAATCTCCAGCCCTACAATCAAACTAGCCACTAGCACAACTCTGTGATTATCCAAATCAACATCCCCTCCTATTAGCATCAATCTTAATCGAACAATGGCCCTCTAGAACATAGCTCAGAAGCTAAGGAAGGACTTAGCAATAAGCTCTCAAGGGTTTGTTGCCTAGGCAGGGTTGCCATCATCAGTCATTAGCCCAAACAACCATGGCCTTCAAGTCAATGTCGAAGTCAAACGATACTCAAGATCAGGAACTGTAGCCGGTGCCTCATAGTTGGACCCAAACAACATCTCGTTGATTGTTTGAGCCAATATATCAATGTTAATTCCTCTCACCGAGACTGATTCCCTAATTGGTGAGTCTAAGATCTTTGTGCTTTTGGGAAAATCTTTCTTTATCAGTGTTGAATAATTGGATAAAAAATCCCTTACTAGATTCGGTTGGTAAGAACAAAGCGGCTTGCTCATCCAGGCCAATTCATACTTGTTGAAACCTTGCTCTAATTCTGGATATTCATGCAACTAACTCATCACTATTTAGTACTTTTCGAAGATTGGCCTTATTATTGGCCTACTCACCATCAATTCCAATCCATCAAGGAACTTTTCCTTCGATCCCTCAATCAGCCACCTAAGTGCCTCTCTCATTTGAGGTTCTTTGCTCTTAACCACAATTTCCTCTTCTATTTCTATCTCAACATGTAATACCCCGTATGTTTCTAAGCTAGGAAGTGAATAAGTATTACTACGTATGAAATCTCCTATCCTGTGATTCATACTTGAGTACATGACTTACAATGAATATCTTAGTGATAGGATAGCTTATGATGTATTAAGCATGTTTATATGAGTCACTTAAGGTAATACAAGCTAAGAGTTTTTGAATCCATCAAGTTTTAGTGTTTTATTTTGCAAGGGTCATCTTTGAACGAGTATAACTCGATGTTAATGTGGTATTATGGCTGATTTTTAGACCCACCAAATTGTATAGAATTGGATTAGCTTTCCAACGATACCAATTTTTCCTTAATCTAATACCCGAGGAAAAAGTTATGCCTATTTTTGTGAGAGACAGTAAGCATAGGCGATTGGTTAGGCGCCGCCCAACCCAAGAATAGGCGATTGGTTAGGTGCCGCCCAACCTAAGCATAGGCGATCACTTGGGCACCGCCTAAGTCAATTTCAGGTGTCAAAAACACTCCGTTTTGAGTTATTTTAAAGGTAATTAAATCTTTTAACACTCCTTACATGTCCCTAAACTTAGTCCTATGAAATATATAGCTTCTAAACATATTACAACCCTATTATCATCTCAAAGCTCATCATCCAATAGAACTAAAAGAGTAAAACAACTAGGGTTGTGTAACTAATCTTGAAGATCCAATTTCAAGGAAATTCCTCCGTCAATCATCAAGAATCTTTCCTTCTAAGGTACGCGTGAGTTGATTTATGGATCCCTTTCATCCATAAATCTCAAAAACCCTCTTTTTCACTATAAAGTATAATTTCTATATTGTTGGGTGTTGATGGTCTTGTTGTTGATATTAGGGGATTCCCAAGATGGAATCTTTATATGTTTTTATGAATTCATGATATCATATGAGTTGGAAACATGTAAATTTGGTTGCTCATGATGTATAATTTGATGATTTCACCTATGCTTAAGATGTGCATGTAAGGTGTTTGGTAAAATGCCTAAGAAACTAGAAATCATGCAATATAGCTAGATTATGACTAAGTGAAGGATTCATGATATGCCCTTACGTTCCAATGACTTCTATGTTGATAATGTGCCTCGTAAATGTTGTTGGAATACTCATGAACTATTC
>NW_025827092.1:0-1212 GCF_002878395.1 Capsicum annuum | reverse complement strand
GTTCTTCGCTACGATCTGCCATACTATCTGCTCTGCGACCACCTCTTCTACCCTGACGCGTACTATCTGTAGATGCAGATTGACGCCCCTGACGGCGAATTTGCACTGGGGGTGATTCCGTAGATTGAGTTGGTGGTGCATAATTAGGAGCAAAGCTCAATCGTGTTCCTAGATAGGCAGAATTCATTGATTGCGAAGAAATACGGGCAACCTCTGATGCAAATTCATACATCTCGCTAGTTGCTCTTGAAACACGTAAAACCAATTGAGCCATTCGATAAATGGTTTCATGTCCCATATCCTAAAAATACAAAATAAAAATGGTCATTGACATGTATTAAAAAGACCACTGACGTGCATTAAGATTTTTTGAATATACGTACCAAGGCCTCATGTCTGCCTGCCATGTGTTGATATCCTCATTGAACAACATGCTTTGAATTTCCAATTAACATGCAAGCATAATTACAATACCAATGAATGTACTCTAATTGATTGTTTATATGATGGGACTCAAAAATATGTACCTGACATGTATCCCACATATTTTTTGTTTAGTTATACATATTTAAAACTTCTTGTGTTATTCTATTTCGGTTATCACGCTTAAAATGTTGCTCGTGAAAGTGAGTACACGGTCCAGATACATGCTGGAGATAACCAAATTGTCTAACAACACGATCAATCATATGCCACTCACGGACTATTCCACAAATAAGTGGCACTCTAGCCATCCAAATAGGTTTTCCCCTCTGACACCATACGGGCAATTCAATGTTTATTTCTTCTGAATAGGGCTCCCAAATAAACTATAAAACAAATAGATCGTTATAAAACACAGTAATTATATTGCTATTTTCAAATAGAAATAATATTATATTTAAAATTATACATAAGAAAATCTATTAGTAACAAATGTGATACTTTTCAATTCTTACATTAAATTTTTTTTTAATCAATATGACAAATCATGAGTATTAAAAGTTCAATTACCTGCTCAATAATTAGGTTATCCAGGACATCTCTAATTATGACAAGTATATTTCTAGCCTCATTTTCATGAACTATACCTCGTCTCCACTTACGTGCAAGTGGAGCCGAGGCCTCATGATGGTTTGCCCCCAGAGGGTGCGGTGCTGGCTGAAGTGGAATAATACGCTCCCATGCCCATACCTACAAAAATATAAAATCAACTAATTTTAATAACACAAT
>NW_025827091.1:0-1107 GCF_002878395.1 Capsicum annuum | reverse complement strand
TTGCTTGCCTTTTGGTTAATTATACTTTATTTTTGTGGATGTTGGTTTACGGTCTTTTGTCTTGAGTCGGGGGTCTATTGGAAACAGCCTCTCTACTCCTTCGGGGGTAGTGGTATGGACTGCGTACATTTTACCCTCCCCAGACCCCACTATGTTGGAATATACTAGGTTTGTTGTTGTTGTTGTCGTTGAATGATAAACTTGATGCGTAGAACATTCTAGCTGCTACGTTGTCGGCAGTCTTCCTCTCATGGATGTCGAAAGATTTCCCTATAGCTCTACTTTCTGAACTCTTTCTTTTTTTATGTAGAAGTAAATCAGTGCCCTCCGAAAGAGAACTTTTTTTCTTGCATCAACTTGAACTGAAGATTTTTTTCTTTTCAGCTTGTTCGTCTTCTATCTTCAAAGTTCTCAATGTATCACCTTGAATGTTGCAACCTATTTGAACTCCATGACCTAATAATCTTAAGAGATGTAACATGACCACGTTTAGTTACATAACCACGTTCTATTTCCACCACTATGGGTGTAGTTGAAATTACTTTTACATGATTCCATAATGACTTGTCATCAATATCTACTCCTACACTTTTTGTTGGTCTCATAGGACCCTCTCCCTTTTGAGTACGCGATGCAGATGATGCCATATTATTTGATAAAGACTAATCGAATTTTTTAGGTTAAATTTTTTTTTTGGATAGAAGTTCTATTTATAATGTTATTGATGAAGACAATTTTAGACTTTTTCCAATTATAAACCAATTTATTTTTCCTTCACACATAGGGATTAGGACCTGATGCTCTCTTTGAATATGCCCACACATCCATCTCAACATCTTTATTTTTGCTACTAGCATCTTTGGATATGCGAGGTCTTGATGAGCGCTAACACTCCTTCCTGTACAACATCGTTGGTATGACCACCACTTTATGAAACTTACTTTTAAGGCTTGGTGACACATTCTTATCGCACAAAACACCGGGTGCAAGCTTCCATTTCATCCACCCGCTTCAATGTGATGTGTAACATCATTATCTATTTCCTCATTTCATTGGATTATTAACTCCAGATACTTGAAACTTTCCTTGTTGGGATGACTTGAGTGT
>NW_025827090.1:0-2253 GCF_002878395.1 Capsicum annuum | reverse complement strand
AGAGAAGTGATGAAGAACAACAAGAACACAACAACTTTCAAGAACAAAAATAACAACACCGTCAACGCCCACTCCAACCTCCACAACAAGTTCCCAAATTTCAGCCTAGGTCTTTGTTCACAACACAACTTTAACACGTTTTTAAGCTCAAATATAGATCTAGATACCTTTAGTGTTAATGAATCAAGAAACTAACACAAGAAGCAACAATAACGACAAAGAAATCCTAGACCTAGACTACACAAATTTCAGCCAAGACTACAACAAGAACACTACAAGTTTCTCGGTCATGAACAAGAACAAGAACAAGAATAAGAACAAGAACAAGAACACTCCTTTTTTTTTTGTAGCAAGCCCAAGATTGATTTTGTTGGAACAAAATCAACCACAAGCTTTGATACCAAATGATACGATACAAACTTGGATCATATAAAAAACAAGCCAAAGTAGTCCACAAACAAAGGAAAACCTTCTCGACTCCAACAACAACAAGAAACAAAGTGTAAATGACTAACAAAAACAAGGGATAAACAACATTATGATAAGAAGAAGAACACTAGGATGACAATAGTCCAATGTTACAAGATTACAAGACATAACAAAAACCAACGGGTCCACTAGACAACACAAACTATGACATGAAATGTAAAGATAGAAAGTGAGACATACACTATTACAAGATTAGGAACTCAAAGATATATTAAATCTAAGGACCCCTAGTACTTACAATAGCAACACCTCACCCTTACGAAGACACAAGATTGGAATTCACCTCTCAAGCACCAATGTTTCCAAGCCATATACATTCACAAGTAATTCCACACTTGCTCATGTCCTAGTTTCAGCCTAGGGAATCTCTCTCTCTCAAGAGAGATGTTCTTTGTGTTCTTACATCAACATTCAATAGCTAATGAACTAAAATCCTATATTATTCTATTTATAGTACTTTACAAATAAAAAGATAAAATGGCAAAAAAGCCCTTTAATGACCAAGTAGGCAAATAGACACCCATGGAGTGTTTTTAGAGGCGGTTTGGAGCCCTTTTTAACACTTCAACTCGTACACCTCCGAGGTTACATCCAAAATACTCAAAAACATTCATCTTTATGATCGTGCTTGTATCAATGCCCAAGTCTAAGATCATGCCTCTCAAGTGTTTGTTGAAAAGCTTAAGTGAATGAATTGTGCCTTGCTATCAATTAGTGATCTAAATAACCAATTCATGCTATACCACATGATCTAAATGATTTCCATGTTGAAGCTATGTCTTGCAAGTTTTTGAGAAATGTTTCATGAAAGTTAAGTAATGAAATTACATTATGTTAGCATATATACAAGTTCATGTCATGCAAGCATTTATCAAAATGACTCTCATGCTAAGCTATGCCTTGTAATGATATGTTAGAATGCATTTCTATTCATGTACAAGACTATGACTGTCAAGTGCTCGATGAAATCCCTCAATGATTGGATTATGAATTGTTGATTATGGTCATGTGTTCAAGAAGTGTCATTGTCCTATTAATATTCATGATATCGAGTCCTGAGGGTATTTAATATCCTACCATTTAGTTGTGTGCCTAGAGCTAGTGTCAGTTTTCAAGATACGCCATGATCAGTAGAATTCAGTAAGATACATGACTCAGGAAAACTCAGTAACCTCAGTATCAGTCTAGTCCTACTCAGTAATCAGTAATCTCAGTTAGTTTTCAGATCTCAGTAGTGTTCCATCAGTCATCGAAATTCAGTAAGCTCAGTAATGCAGTTCAGTTCATCTAAACAGAACAATCAGTAACGGATCATTTAATCCTAGTATGAACTAGGAAATCAGTTCAGTATAATTAGTTCAGTGTCATTCTATTGGGGGTAGGATTCAACACCGAGTGAGCCTAGGGATGAGGCCTCACCCGTTAGTTAGGATTGGGTCCCTAAAAGCAATCGCTAAGTTTCAAAACTACGTAGCCAGCGTAGGTTATGAGATGTCATCTGTTAGACAAGGACTGATATTAAGAATCGCCCGCTAGATAGGATTGACATACTCAGGGATCACCTACTAGATAGGACTGATCTCAGGGGTCACCCATTAGATAGGACTGATTCCATAGCAATTGTATTTACCCGTGGCATGATACTGACACCCTTCCAAGTGGGGTTACAGTTTGGACCCTAAATAAGCTAGAAGGGAAATGTCAGTTAGATGGTTACCTCTCATAGTCTCAGTTTTAGAATTAGTCTCAGTAATAGAATTCAGT
>NW_025827089.1:0-2487 GCF_002878395.1 Capsicum annuum | reverse complement strand
AATTTACGTAATATGGTCCAGCCCTTTTCTGAATCTCGCACTATAAACCCGATATTATTCTAGCTATATTTTTAATATAGTAAAGAAATAGCAGCAGACAAGTACTACTGTAGTAGAAACTTACTGAGTTTATGAATAAAATATTTTTTCTCCAAATAATTAATATAAAAGCTTTTATGATCTTGATTGAGAATTTAATAATTTTAACTGTGGAAAACAATAATAACATATCAATTATATTTTCATAAAATGAGTTCTGGGAATGGTGAGTGTACGCAGAGTACCACTATCTCGAAGGTGAGGTAGAAAGGTTGTTTCTAATAGTCATCCAGCTCAAAGAAATAAAACAGTTCATAAAAGACATAGTATAAGAACAATAGGTATTAACACAAAAATAATAATAATAATAAAACTACCACAAAGTAATACTCTAATTGATCTATCTGAAACAAGTCAGGGGTGGCTTAAGGGTAATGCTAGTAAAGCGTCTGCTTTAGGCCCCCAAAATTTTGAGGTTCCAAAAAACTTAATATGAATTTTATGATTTTAATTACACTTCAAATAGTATTAAAGTTTGAAAAATATAAAAGATATAAAATTTAAATTAATACAAAAAGAAAGACGAACTATCTATTGTTTATTAAAAATATTTTAGAATTTTTTATTAAATCTTGATATTAATAAAGTTTTTACAATAATATTTAAGGTAATGTATTGCAAACAAATGACTAATATCTTATTAATTAAAATTAGTCCTTATTTTTATAAATAATAATATTACTATGTTCTAAGAATACTACACTAAAAAAAAAGTAGTAGTTAAGAATAAAAAAAATAACTCTAAATTATTGATAATACTTTTATTACGTACATATATTTAAGGCCTCGTATTAAAATTTGATTTTATGCTACTAATTTTATTGAAATGGCCTTGTTTGAATCAACAATTAGGAGGTGTTGGTGTCAAGTGTAATGATAGTCAGAGACAAATATTTTAGCAAAATTAGATGTTAAGATAAAGTGTATGAACGGTACGTAGAGATAAGTTTTTCGACATATTGAGAGATAAGTTTTTGGATAAAGGGTAGGTTGATTGTTTTACCTTAATATCTTTTCAAAGAAAAAAATTATATAAATTATACTATTCATTTAAAAAATAATTATGATCCAGAGTTCATAATAAAAATACTGTTCTATTTTTATGGGACCACACCATAAGATAAGTTTTTCGACAAAAGGGTAGGTTGATTGTTTTGTCCTTATATTTTTTCAAATGAAAAAATTATCTTTTTGATTTGTTTGAAGTGCTTGTCATTCACGTGAAAATGAATTTTATCTTTTGGTGTACAATTATTAATTGCTTTCTTAATTTTCCCATATATGAAAAAACGTGTTATTATTTAATCATGTAACAAAACAAAAGTTCAATTGATTCACTAGGACTAGGAAGATATTGATGTATATGTTAAGGATAAGAGTTGTCTTTGTTTTGATCAATAAATTACTAAATTTAAGTTGTAAAATGATTTTTTTTGAAAAAATACAAAATAAAATCATGTGCGGTATATAGAGATAACGTGGTCTAATTGTCACGATTCGAGCCGGGCCTTAACCATAACGAGCATCCCGAACCATGAAGGTCCGATCGCTTTTCTATATTTGGTAATCATGTACAATATTCATATAATATAAGAAAATTTGCAGAAAACTACATATGACGGAACCATGGTCAATCTCATAAACTTGAATAATTTGTAAAGGAAATTCTGGATATTTTAAACATGTGACAACTGTCTGCGAAATCTCTAACATTACAATATCCATCATAAATCTGAAACAAAACTGGGACAAGGCCCCCAACCAGACTATAAACCAAATAAATGATAATATTATATAAACCTGATCTTCCGGACTAGGGGAGAGTCACCAACTGCAATTCTCAGATATACCAATCTACTGCTTAGTGGGACCCTGAGACTGTGCCTCAGATCCTGAAATATAGGGGGTCAATACAATTGTACTGGTACGCAGAACAATCCAAAATAATGTATTTATACATAACATAAGTGAGAACAATTCATAAAACATTTTACACATATTATATATGAAAACATATGGGCACATTTTAAAGACTTTGAAACATTTCTTTGAAAACTACGACTCACTCTTTATCTTACTTCTGAGTAAGGTGGTACACCCTACATATCTGAAAGTATCCCACGGGCTATATGGGATCCGCCCTTAACTCGGCGGCCAAAACCCCAATCCAAGTTTGCCGCAAGGGTTGGAGTATCTAGATTTGATACGCTACAGGGCACTAGGCCATCATATAATTCCTCTTTGGGGACATAATAAACCCGTATCGGCAAAACACGATTTCGAAAAATGAATCGTATGACTCATGCCTACTTCGGGTAACCACCTAACTCTCTTTAAGCCCATTTTTAACTCTTTAAGTCATGCATTCTATGAAATCAAAATCTGAAA